>NC_056731.1:83420993-83487198 GCF_019279795.1 Protopterus annectens
AATTTGTTGTCCAGCAGATTTTCTATATCTTTTCGCTACACATGGATGGCTTGATTTTCTTTTCTTTTTTTAAACAAGGAACAACTTTATTAAATATTACATATGGCATAGGCAATCATACATTTATATAAATGAAAACAAACCATATTGACACAATTTGAGTCGCAGACATTATACATCATTTAAATATATCCAGTTATTGTCAGTCAGATACTACACAGCTCATTCAAATCCTTCCTTCTTGTAAACCTTGTTCTTCCTCTGCATGTATTGTTTCCACAATTTCTATTTTCCTATAATATTTGTTCCTACCATTTTCTAAAGATCACAATTCCAGTTGTTTCATCTCTTGTTGTAATATTTACTACTTCTAGCAAAGTTAGTTTAAACTTTGATTTCCATTTTCTAGTAATTGCTTTTTTTTAGCAGCCACCATAATTAGACTCAGCAAGGCCTTACTATGTCTAAGCAATTCCAGTTCTGTATCATACCTCAAAAACTCATTTCCTTAGTTACACCAATTTGCTCATCCAGTGTCTGACAGAGCAGTTTGCAGGGAATCTTTAAAGCTTGCCGAGTCAATATACTCCCAGAAAATATGTTCCCAGTTACCTCTTTCTTCCCTATCACACATCCAACATTTGCTGTTTTCCTGAGGAAAAATTCTTTGGAGACTACTTGGGGTATAAAAATACCTATGTAAACATTTCCAAGCAAAGATCCTAAATCTTCGAGACTTTGTTGAATATTTGAGAGACATACATATATCCCACAATTGTTTCTTTTGATGGCTCAATTTTCAATCAGTTCTGCACATTGTTGTGTATTGCCTTTAATGTTTTGGAGATAGCTAAATAAAACCTTATCGTTCTCCTCGGACTAGAATCCTACCTTTATCTCAGTATTGTCTTTACTAGATGCAACTTGCCTTCTTAGTTGTTTGTTTACATTGATGAGCGTGTTTTTATCATACTTGATGTAGCACTTCCTAATCTTGCCTATGATGATTCATAACAAGGAGTAGTTCTAAACCTGTAAACCATACCCCTGCCCATACTTTCTTAATTCAGGTACTCATACTACTAATGATTTCAGCACCTCTGTAGTCATGAGGCTGTTCCATAAGCTCACCTGACAAAGATGCTAGAGTATTGCTCTTTGGCTTTAGGGATTCATAGCTATATAAGATGCAGGCATGTGTAAAAGGGTCAGTCTGGAAGAAAGTAGACATCTCGAATGAAAAAATACTCCAACCACGGTTTGAATCTTCTCTATTCAGAGCCAGTAAAATATCCAAAAACAAATGAGATAAGAAAACTCACTTTATTTAAAACATAAAACAAAGCTTTCGGGAATAACCCTTCCTCAGTGTTAGTTAATACATTTTAAGTTAAAAACACTTTCTTTATATAACAAGGACAGACAAAACCACATGACACAGCCAACCTATAGGACAATATATAGAACGAGAAACAATCAGGTTATTAAAGCTATGTTGCTATGCTTAAAAAGCGTAAAAACACATCTATTAAACTGGTGTTCAAACAATTGTCATATAATTCAATATAAACACAATTTATAAAACAGCTAACATATATCTTATAATATAAATAATTAAATAATAAAAATTAATGGTATTGCTTCTGCTTAAATTCCAACATTGGCCTAAGAGTAACCATATTGCTTAATCCAGGCTTTTTATCAGCATTCAACCTGATGATCCACTTGTATTCAGCAATATCTAGTTTATTAATTGTATCGTCTAATCTTAGACCTTTATCTATTATTTGCAAAACTTTAAATTTGAAATTATGTTTTTCATTCTCATCTTTCCTATGTTGTATTAGAGCATTAGTAAGAATGTACCTTCTCATTTCTGATTTATGTTCTATAATTCTTTCCTTTAAAGACCGTGAGCATTTTCCAACATAAAATCCAGAACATTGTGTGCAGGTAGCTAAGTATACAACTAGAGTAGTCTTACATGTTGCCTGACATCGTATATCAAACTTAATTTTACTTATTGGATATACAAATCTTTTCTCAGTACAAATATCTGTGCAACAACTACAAGCGTAGCAGGGTGCCGTACCCATTTTATTCATAATTGTTGGTATTAAATTCATTCCAAAATCTTTATAGCATAACCTTCTCTTCAAATTATACATATTTCTATGTGCAAATTTTGGAGAGGTACCCAAAAGTTTATTTAATTCAGGTTGAGCCATAAGTATGCGCCAATTCTTTTTAATTATTTCTTTGACATATTTTGATAAATTCTTATATGTCATGGTATACCTTAGGACATTTTGTGACATATTGTTCTCCTTAACTTGATATATACCATCACTGAAAAAAGGACATGCATAATTACTTCTATTTTTCAATATGTCTTCCTTTATTTCATTGACCTGTGTCATTTTATAGCCTCTATGATAAAACTCATTACACATTGTTTCCATTTGTTGCTCACATTTATAAAAATATGTATTAAGTCTACTAGTGCACAGTAGCTGACTTTTAACTATTCCACGGAATACGTAGCTAGCATGCATACTATTTGTATGTGTATATCTATTAACTTGTACCTTCTTCTGAAAAACTGAAGTATCTAACATATTATCACAATTTTTGTGTATTTCAACATCCAAAAAAGATATTTTAATGTTAGATGAACACGTGGCAAATTTTAAAAATTCAGTGATGTTATCCAAATAGGAAACAAAACTTGCTAGTGTTCCTTCCCATAGGAGAAAACAATCATTTACAAAGCGTTGGTAGAATAATATATTATTTTTATATAGATTTTTATTGCCATATATATATAGTTTTTTTCCCATTGACTTAGAACAATGTTGGCATTTGTATTTGCCATGGGAGTACCCATGGCAACGCCAGAAGTCTGTAGATAGTATTGTTTATTAAACATAAAAACATTTTTCTCCAGAATTATTTCCAGCACAATACACAAAACTTCAATATCTCTCCCTTTAATATCAGTGTTTTCACATAGAAAACTACGAACGGCATCAACTCCATAGTCATTAGGTATGACTGTGAACAAAGATGCTATGTCCATAGTCACCATTATGTACTCATGTTCTTTATTCATAACACACCACTGATATAACTTCTTCAAAAAATCCCCTGTATCCTTTATGCAACTAGGACATAAAGTTAGGTATTTACTAAGTCTTTCCTGAATATAAATGGATAGAGGTTCTGTTGACCAACCTCTCCCTGATACAATGGGCCTCATTGGTGGCAACGTGAGAGATTTATGTAACTTAGGAATACCATAAACAACTGGAATGACTGGAGTTGGAACAGAAAAATAATTAAAACAATAATTAAAAAGTTCTAGGCTAATATCACCTTGTGCTTGTAAATCATATACAAACATATTCCCATCACTGATGATCTTTTTAGCATCAACCAAAGCAATCTCCTTAAATGTTTGTTTATCTTCCAAGAAATTATGCATTAATTCAAGATAATTAATTTTGTCAAAAATCACAGTAGCACTGCCTTTATCTGCCTGTTTGATTATGATGTTTTTATTTTCAACTAATGACTTATAGGCCTCATTCTCACCATACATTATATTATATGAATACGTTTTTAGTTTATGCTTAGACACATCATCATATAATTGTCTTAGCTCTTCCTCACAGACAGAATTGAAAGCGTTCAATATAGGAAATTATTAGGGATAAACACACTTTTCTTCTTCAACTTCTCTTGAACACCATTATACATATCCTTAAAGAAGATTTTCAAACTAACATTTCGGACAAATATTTTTAAATCAGTCAGGGCTTCAACTATGGTATCTTTACTACTTACAATAAATTGTAGGCCTTTATCTAGAAGCCTCTCCATATCGGCAGTCAAAATAAAGGAAGATAGATTCACAACTGATGAGTTCAGCTTACCAGTCACTTTTGCACCTGTTTGTTGTTTGGCAAGGGACTGTTGTTTTTCCTTTTCTCATTCTATATATTGTCCTATAGGTTGGCTGTGTCATGTGGTTTTGTCTGTCCTTGTTATATAAAGAAAGTGTTTTTAACTTAAAATGTATTAACCAACACTGAGGAAGGGTTATTCCTGAAAGCTTTGTTTTATGTTTTAAATAAAGTGAGTTTTCTTATTTCATTTGTTTTTGGAGAAAGTAGACATCTATCAGGAGCTGGGTGATCACACCCTGACAGGGATTACTCACTTCAGCCCCTAGTGCCTGTATCAGCTGTGTGAGTACTTGAATGAAGACAGTATGGGCAGGGGTATGGTTTACAGGTTTAGAACTACTCCTTTTGGGGTGCAACACAATCCTAACCAAATCCAGTAAACAAAAAGGGGCATTAGACCTGGTACTGTTATTAATGCCATGTTTGGTTTTACCAAAAAATGTTTTGTCACTTACATGTTTTTTTAAAGGAATACATTACCATTTCATTTACATAGTAGATATAATTCATTAATGAAATCATCAGTTTGTATCTTAAGACTGCTCCTTCTAGTGTGCCTTGCTGTTGCTAATGTGTTGGAGTATTGCATCTGAATGTCAGGAAAGAATAATTTCTTTATACATTTTCAATGTAGTATAGCATCACTATTAGTGCATTTTTTGGGGGGTGTTTTTTTTAATTTATCTTGGTGGAAATAAATACTCCTGTGTATGTCATTATGCACTTTTAGTAAATGTTGAGTGATTTGAGGTAGTAAGGTGTGCCAGTGATGTTGGATGTGCAGGGATTATGCTTCATGGTTGTGCAAACTCACAGGTTGTTAGGTTAGAGAATAGTTGAGGTTACTCATGTGTTCCTGCAGTCTGCTGGGGATTGTTGGGGACTGCTATGGA
Source organism: Protopterus annectens (assembly GCF_019279795.1). Taxonomy (NCBI): domain Eukaryota; kingdom Metazoa; phylum Chordata; order Ceratodontiformes; family Protopteridae; genus Protopterus; species Protopterus annectens. The sequence goes on from NC_056731.1 coordinate 83,425,855, forward strand.
TTCCTCCTTTGTTCCCAACATGATCACATAAGCCTGAGGCCACATTCATGACTAGCCAAGGTCTAGTTATACAAATAAGCTGCCTTGCATGTTCGCATATCACTTGGATTCATAGAGATAAGCATAAAAGGGCCTAATTTGCATACAAAATGAGTAAATGATCCTGAACTTCTAAAAATATGTTTAACATCACCATATTAACTTGAGATTACTCAAGTTAGATGGCAAATGTCTTAGGAAACCATAAGCCTTTTAATGTAAGCAAAATAATAGAAATATTGCAAATTAATATGAAACATTTCAAAATTGTGATAGATTACTAGATTTACTGAAATATATGTTTGCTTCACTGATATGATAGGCAGATTAGAATGATTTCAGTGAATACTGTAAAATGTATTTATTTATTATTTATTGACATTTGTTTACTCTGAAAGTCTGACTGGGCACTGGTACCTTTTTTCAGCAAAGTCCTGGGGAAAAGCACCAAGGTATCATAGTCAAAGCAAACAATATTTACAATAACAAATTTTATAATGCAGTTTCAGTGAATACATAGCATAATAGTATAATAAAATTTGTATTGATTTTTACAAACATTAAGTTTATAAGCCTTGTAGTGTATACTGAGACTTTACAGATAGACCAGTGGTATATAAGATAGGTAGGAGTAATTTAAGAAATACAAACGAGTGAGGTATTAGAGGAGATAAGCAGGTTAGAGTGTTAACAGAGAAGTAATGATGGATGGAGCAGTGGTACAGCGGTTAATATTGCCATCTCACAGCAAGAGGTTGTTTGATTCAATTCTCAGCTGGGGTGCCTTCTGTGCCGAATCTGCATGTCCTCCCTGTGTTCATATGGGTTTCCTCCGGGTGCTCTGGTTTCTTCCTACATTACAAAGAGATGCATCTGGAGTGTTTCTTCCTGGGCCTCTGCTGAAAATTGACTAATTCCATGTTGGACTTTCCCAGTAAACATATGTTAAATAAAATAAATAATTTGGCTGTGCTAATTAGAAGTAGGTATAGTAGTTTAAGAAGTATAATAAAGTGAGGTATTAAAAGGGGATAAGCAGGTTAAGTGATTTAGTACTTTAACAGTAGGTATAAGAAAGGTGATGAAGGGTGTTAGAGAGCTATCTCTTACGAGCAGGGACAAAGCCAGGATGTAGAGAGGAAGACTTTTAGTAATAGTTTGAAAAGATGAAGGTGTGTGACAGACCTGATTGATATAGGACGTTTACTCCAAGTTGTACTTAAACTATTGGAACAGAGACTGACTCAGCAACTCTGTTAAACTATTGGAACAGAGACTGACCCAGCAGCCCTGTCACACTACTGGAACAGAGACTGACCCCAGCAGCCCTGTCATTTTAAATGGAAAGTAATTATGACAGCTGTGGAAATGTGATCACTGAGAAAGATAAGTTTGTTTTGGTGTAATTTAGTGACTGTGTAGACATAGTGGAAATGTAGTGATTTAATTGTGATGTACTGATGAGTCAGGGATGTTTTGTTAGCTCTACATACTTGTCTTTACTGGGGAATTTCTGATTGCCACTGCTGAATTAAAAATGACAGTATTATGACTACAAGAAAGGGGTGGGGGAAGGAAGATTTTGTTAAGAGACTACTTGCTTGACTATTGTGGATGTATTCATAATGGTGCAAACATTAGTTTAACACAGTCTTCCTTGGCTGTACTGAGACCATGCATGTTTATATAATTATGAGTTTTGTGTCACCTAACCTTTTTTTTCTGAGAATGGCGGGCATGTTTTCATTGTTGTGTTATTGTTGTAGATGCAGTAATGATGCAAAATCAAGGATCAAGGCAGAGAAAGGATAACTTTAGTCATGAGAAGAAAGGCATCCTCAAGGCATCCCTTAGGAAATATGGCAGGTGCCTTTGTGATAAAGGCAGACTCAAACAAGCTGAAAGGACAAAGGCCTGGAAACAAGTGGTTATGGATATAAACACAGTCAGTAGAAAGAACTGCACATTAACACAGTGCAGGAAGAGGGTAAATTATATGGTTTGATGTGCTAGACCCAAGGTGAGGCAGAATGCAATTGCCTGTATCATTATTGGGGGGGGGGGGTCCAGCACTTATCTCTGTAACACCAGATCTGGAAGACCTCCTCTCCATTAGTGGGGAAGACTGTGGCACAAATGATGATAGTACTAAAATAATCAGAGGTGGTGTTGAGACTGGCTAGCAGAAACCACAACATACTTTTGAGGCACACTACTTCTTGCTAGTTTCATTTAATATTTAAATTAATCTGATGATATTTTTTGCTGTTGTCTTCAAAACTAAGAATATGTCTTTTATACAAAGGGAGAGACTACAGACCAGTGACTTACTGGTAGTAGTGTAGCAACGATGCATAATGACAATTAGAACACCTGCTGCTTCAGTTACTAAACAGAAACAGCAGTGTTAAAGATTGCAAAATTCAGCTTTCATGACCTCATTTCTCTGGAACACTCTGCGGCAAGCATTGCCACAGAAATAGGTGAGATTTGTTTTCTCAGTCAGTTTTATCACTCTTATTAATTTAATTATTTATTAGGCAATACGGCCATATTACTCACATTGCCCTATTTGCTGGCTGCCCTGTTTGTGGACTAATAGGTACATATGTCTACCTTCTATACCAATTTCAAAGTTAAATTACTCTTTTGCTCTTTTTTTCTTTTATTCAGAAATTAAGCTGAATGCTTCGGTGAACTTTTATTGACATTTAAGAGTTAAATCAGCTTCCAGACTCCCTTTCCTCTTGGTATACCAATTATAGTAGATCAGGAATGTTTGTGCCATTGATTTGTTGGCAGGAGTCTGACTTTCCTTGTGAAAACAGAGTAGAAATATTCTTTAAGGTCAGCTTGTTTCATTATTGTCTATTATTCTTTAACAACAACAACAACAATAAAAAGACAGCTTCCTTTCTTCCCTGCCATTCTTATGTTAATTACAAAGTACTTCTTAGTAAACTGAAATATGCTTTATTTTCTGTTAAGTAAACTGCATTTGCTTTCTCAAATTTGCTATTTTTATTTTACATTTTCATGCACTGCCCCTTTTTTGCCATGTTTTGGCTACTCAAAAGAAAACAATGAAGCTCCTAAGGCAAGGCAACAGTTCTGTTGACTTGCCTTGGGAGCTTTGTTTTTTCTTTTGGATTTATCTTTTTACTGAGTATTGAGTCTTGTTTCATCTTTTGGCTATTCTTATCTAATCTCCTTTGAAGATTAGCACTGAATTTACACATGTTAATAGTATGGGAATGCCCATTTTCACAGCAAAAGGTTCCCTAGTTCGATATTTGGCTGGGGTGCTTGCTGTGCAGAGTCTGCATGACCTCCCTGTGTTCACGTGGGTGTCTTCTGGGTGTTTTGCTTTGCTCCCACATTCCAAAGACATGCAGTAGGTGGAGTGGATGTTCTAAACTGGCCACAGGTATGAGTGTGTATGCGAGTGTGTGGTATAGAAGAATGGCAGCAGGGCTAGCCACCCCCCTCCTATGGTTGTAAACTTTGGCTGTAGATGATTGACACTATTGAAGTGACACCCCAACTCAATGTGCAAAAATAGGAAAAAGGGGTTGCAGATGGATGGATGGATGGATGGATGGATGGAGGGATAGATGGATGGGTGGATAGATGATTGACTGGATTGAAAATGCCCTCTCACCCTACCTGTATATTATCCCATGTCTGTTAACCCTCCTCCTTACCACATACACACAAAACATGCAAAGTCAGACGCTAAGAATCAACATTTGTTGAAAACCACTTTTTCACATCTAGCCTGAGTGGAATTTCATGACTCCTGAGACCTGCAGCGTTCAAGCCTGGACAGATGTTGTCTGAGCTAAAATTCCAAGACCACAGTTTTCCAGCCTACTTGTAAACAAATGTATATACTTACAAAAACTATAGAAGTTACAAAAAAAGTTAAAATGCCAAATTTACTCACTGCACACTCCTCTTCACAATGGCGATATTAATGGCAACTTTATAATAAAACAATTATTCCGATAATATGTACATTCATTATTATAATAATACAAGCATGTATTAACACATCTGTAGCCACCATAGATACACCCAAACTATGACACTGACTTTTGTTTTCAAAGTTGTGCTCTTCATTTTTCTGCAAAGCCTTTTGTATTGGTCACTTCATTTTTGAGACATATGGATAATAAATTGTATGAATATGTTCATCTTTAATTGGCAAAGAAGTGCAAGACAATGCACTAACCATCAGTGCAAAATTTTTCCAGCACTGGGCATACTTTCATTTGATACCATGTATAAACACCTTCTGGATCAAGTTATTAATATAATTACTACAATGATACATATGTATAATAGTTTTTAAAAAATAACATAGATTTTCAATGATACAATGCATGCTACTTGTCTGAGGAGCCATTACTTACCTCTGTGACGACTGGGCATTTGAAATGGTGATCAAAAATACATCAAGGTAGACAATTCTTGAGGTATTTAGCATGTTATAAAATATATGCAAGTATGCATATTGCATTACTAAACAAATATAAATAAAGCAGAAAGAATGCAGGTATTGGTTACAACTTTTGCTGCAATACTTTGTCTTTCATTTAATACCATGGATTAGCATATAAGGATCTTTTTGATGTAATTAATATAATTATAAACATATCATATATATATATATATATATATATATATATATATATATATATATATATATATATATCCATAAAATTTTCTTGAATATAACCTTCGTGTTATCTGCTACTGAGTATCCCACTTGTCTGAGGTGCCATTCCTGCTGACCTCTTTGGTAATTGGGAATGTGAAATGGCTTTCTACAATCTGTCCAAGTGAACGATGCATGAGATGTTTACAGAAATATGCATATTGCATCACTAAATAAATATAAATATCTGTGGATTTATTGCATGCAGACAGCAGCTGTGAGTAACAACATTTGTAGCATTATGCAATCTTTCCTTTGATACTGTGGAGTAAACAAATGAATCTGCAGCTGTTTCATGCCCAAAGGAAGGGTGATGCAAAAATTAACATCAGTAATACCTGTTCTAAGGACCTGGGGCAGCCACGGTGGTGCAGTGGTTAGCATTGTCGCCTCACAGCAAGAGTTTCTCCAGTTCAATACTCGGCTGGGGTGCCTTCTGTGCAGAGTCTGCATGTCTCTCTGTGTTTGCGTGGGTTTCCTGTGGGTGCTCTGGTTTCCTCCCACATCCCAAAGACATGCTGCAGGTGGATTGGACACTCTAAATTGGCCCTAGGTGTGAGTGTGTGTGTGTGCCTTCTGTGGAAGGTTGGGCGTCGGGCTGGCAACTTGACACTGGAGAACTCCACTGCCACTCATGAGTGGACAGGTGATCCGCTGTGGTGACCTCTAACCGGGAAAAAGCCAAAGAAGAATAAGAAGAATACCTGTTCTAAGGACCTAAATCTCATCTGCAACATAAACAGGGCTTGTTGGAGGGACACATATGTATCTCAAAGATTATCTTCTCTGGAACAAGCTTCCCATCCAAGTGAAGCATAGCTTATCCATAACTATACGCAAATGTAACATGGACCAATAAATGGGAAATGTGCCCCTGGTTTGGCACATATTTCCCTAATAGACAAGGGCCAGTCTGCGAGAACTTGATATGTACAAGCCTAAGTCTTAACTTGTAAACCGCTTTAGTATACTGAAATACGTCAGCAATATTTTGGCAAACTTGAGATAAACTTTGCTATGCTCAAAATGACTCTTGAGCCAATAGCATAATAACCACACATAAACCTATGAATTGGCCTAACTGACTTTTAGATAGACAATGGGGATGCATCTAAGATAAATAATTTTTAAGCCAAAATGTATGCTAAACAGTGCTAAGCATCATAGTTACTACTGAACACAAATATTTTTTTATACTGTTGCATCGTTAGTACTACATTCTGCAAACATTTATTGGCCAGTGTCCACACTTCAGAACCCCCCCCCCCACTTTCAGATAAACATAAAAATACATCTTTGACACTGTATTTGTAACCTAGCAATATCAGAGAGAAGACCATAACTCAGTACAAATTTTGATCCTGAAAACATCAACACAATCACTTCTATTGTGAAACAAAACAGCTACGCTTAAAATAATAACTTTGGTAAACAATAATTTAAGTTGAACCTGAAAACAACATGAACAAATAAAATCCAACATTACATCTAACATCTGATAAAGCACCTTTTCATGAGCATGCGCTCTACTGTGATGGAAAAATAAAGAGAGAGAGAGAGAGAGAGAGAACTCATCCTCTTCATCGCCTCATTTTTCAGTTGGTTATAACTATCAGCAGTAATAAAGTACTGCATCTCCCTCCCTGGGAACCTCTAAAACAAAAAAAACCTTGGACCCAATTACAAAAGACTTGTTATCAGTGTAACTGACTTATTATATAAGCCTAACATATTCCATGTGCAGAATCTGTCCTATTTACAAATTTTAAGCATAACTGCATGAGAGATCATATGCAATATTCACCATCATTCACCCATACTGGGATACGAAGGATGAATGTATGTATTTATTAATGATCTTACAGAAATCTGCTAGATATGTTCCAACCCAGATTCTGAGACAAGATAAGCACATCTGTATAGGTGTAATGATGTTTTCCACATGCTGAAGATGGTCTGCACCATCAAAAACAAATGTGGAAAATCTGTGGTCATATACTGGGGTCTTATTCCAATACACACGTAATATTTGTCTCATTGCACATTAAAGTTAGCATTGTGGAAATTATATGGTTGTGCATATGGTGAGCAGTTAATACACTACCTCCACCTGTGGGAGAAGTAGCCATTGCCTGATCATGATGCTAGGGTCTTCAGTTCGTCTATAACATCTACAGCAGCTACATTGCCATGGAAGACCCACATTCAACAATTTATTTTTAATGAATGTTAATGAGTTTTAAAGCATGATTGATTAGAATTATAGGGGGCGTATAAATTCTATGTTAACAAGCTGAATTATTAGAATATTTTATCCTTTGTATTTATGTCTTCACATAGAGAAATACTATACTTATATTCAACAATTTATTTTTGAATGAATATTAATGAGTTTCAAAGCATGATTGGTTAGAATTGATAGGGGGCGTATAAATTATATGTTATAAGAGCTTGAATGGTTTTGGCACTAATTTAGTACTTGTTTAGCTGGCCGATGTTTTGCGGTTGTACCAGTAAAGTCTTTGTATGTGGTCGATCCTGGTTCGGTTATTTTTACTAGTTTATTCGCACATTGGTGACTGTTAGATATGCATTAATCATATATTCTGCAGCTGCAATCCCACTTCCCTAATACCATGTTAGATTTTTTGATATTTCCAGTTATTTGTCTGTCAGGTTAGTATTACTTACCATGTAGCATTTCACTGCTGACGTCCTCTGCTTTGATGTGCAGTTTTACAAGATATGGCATTTTGCTGCGGTCACCTTCACAGCAAGAACTCACTTTATCTGTCAGTTTGGCCTAAATCCACTTAGACAAGCTACATTTCAGACCCCTATCTGGCACAGGTCTAAGGTTTGCATATTGTACTTAAAAACTAGCTACAAAGAAAGCATTACTTTTAGCAAAAGAATAAAATGGAACTTGTTCAAATTACTTTCCTGCTGACTTATGCAACAACTATATCTCCTCTGAAGAGATTTTTACCATTAAACACATTTTTCTTTTTATATATCTACTGCATGGCAATTCATTTCTGCTGGTTCTCTCAGCAACCTAAATATAATATACAACACATGAGGTCAATGTAGACCATAAACACATTAAAGCTATATTTCAAAAAGCTGTAATTGAATTTTGTTATCTACATTAGAGTGGAGTGTTGCTTAGGGTATACTGGTAGCATCTTTCTCAGCACATGAGGCTGGCATTACCTATGTTTGCTACCAGCATTGCATAAGGGATATAAAAACTATGCATAAAGCACAATAAATCTGTATACTCTTTCTCCCTCTCTCTTTCTCTCTCTCCCTCTCAGAATAAACCTTTACTTAAGAAACTAAAGACATAAGCAAAATATGTTTGCATCTTTTGAGGAATGAGAAATTAAATTGCTAATTGATTTTAAGATGTTTCTTCTGCTCTGGTCCTGTTATGGTGCTACATTTAACTACTGCAAAGCTAGGAATGTACACATTTTTTAAAACCCAAAGCACCTCTTTATCCTAATATAGTGACTTTCTCAGATTCATATAGTTTTTGTGTGGAAATTGAGGAAATAAACACAGAACTACAGCACACAGCTCATTAACAGCTCACAAACTTAATTCTCTATGCCAGACTGTTAGACATTCTTAGAAGCTTATTTATGAAAGGTTAATTAAACACTTAATTATTTCCAAGAGTATTCTAGGGGCAAGGTGAGTAATGTTACTTCCTTTTTATTCTACATAGCAGATGCCAGTATTTCAGCACTGCACTCTACAAAGGCATGAAAAACACAACAATAATGTCTATATAGGGCTGTGATTAAACTATATAAAATGAAACTGTGGTTGACTGGCCCCAAATCAAACGCTTTCCAGGAAGCCATCTGTGAAAGTGCTGAAATGAACTGGAAAGTAAATAGTCACTAATGTCATGATTCTTCTTTCTTAGAGTCTTATCACAAATATAACAGATGTAAAGATTTGACCAAATAGAGAAGCATTTGCCTGAAATGTAAACTGCAAAACCTGAAACACAAAGAATGCAAACTACATTTATTATCCCATGACATGCAAGAAGGTGATGGTAAAACTGAATCAGTACAGCTTTGGAAGTCACGTCTGTAGAACACAGTCATGGTGAATGATTGAGAGGAGGCAACAACATATCTCATTATTTAGGAATACATTTCACTTGAAAACCATTGTCCTATCCCTAGGAATGAGCCTGATGGATCCTCTACTTGCATCCAGTTTGCCCATTTCTTCCACAGGGGAATGGACAAATCATTCATAGGCAAAATAATCCCCCAGCCCATTCATTATTGCCCTGCAAGCTCAGTCAGCTCCTTCATTTCCCAGAAGGTCACGTGGTAGACAACAGGCCAGCTTCTGTTCCTATAGGGTTGCCTACTTTCCTTTGGCAAAGCTTCTCATTCTGTTTGACAACTGCTGAGCTCTTCTGCATGTTACTACCACAGAGTCTGCTCTGCATGCTAAATCGCTGTGATACATGCATCTGCATAATGGGAGCATCATGCCCTCCCTGGGCTCATGCTGCATGGATCTAGCACCCAGGTATTTGGATAGGAATCTTCCAAATGCTGAGCAAGATATGCCTTGCTTCTTCTTGGATGTGCAGACTGGCAATAGCCAGTCATTCCCATCTCTCCTTGCCCAGCTCCTATGGATATCTGAGCAATTATTTATATCCAGGTCACCAGTGCCATAGTCATGGCATAATACTTTAATGTCACAGAGCTGGTTGACCATTTCTCAGACCTTTTGAGTACAAAGTACTTAATTTTCTTACCCTCTAACTTACCATGATAATTAAGCTCTAGTTGCATTTGTTACCATTGTATTTCATTCCATGCCATTTTTCTCCTCAGATTATATAGAGCCATGTTTCTTTTAGGAAACACCACTTGCATAACTACTGCAAGCATTATACAAACCGGACACCTTTACTTCAAGGAGTTATGACTGACCTCTGCTAGTTTTGCACCTGGATCTTGCCCTTATTTACTAAAATTAAACCATTAAAAACCTAGAATGCTAAGTCACATATGTAGCAATGTTTAAGTTCCTGTTTCCTTCCCTTTAACTCTTTTATATCAAATGTATGTTGACAGAAGACAATTTTACTAGTAATATTCCCTTGACTGTTTCTATGCATTTAGCAAACTCCTTTATTGTTGCTACTATACTTTTTCATTGTCAAATATTTCTATATTCAGCAATATAAATTGCATATCTTTTACAAACATAAAACAATGTACAGTTAATAGGTATAGACACAACATCATACCATAAAGAACATGAGGGAACCATAGAAAACCTATATATTAATCCGTATACAGAGTCGTAATGTGCATTCATTGGAAATTATAATCATCCAACAATAAATGAATGTGGTCCAGAAAGATACCCACTCTAACCTTTAACCTGTTCCATTTGTTTAAGCACTTCCTTGTTCCAATCTATACATGTTTTTTTTTCCAATAGATAAAAGTAATAGCAAGAGTAGGGGGCACCATATTGCTAATAGTAACCTATATAATATCAGGTGATAAGAATTCTTTCATGTTAAATCTCAATGGTCAGAAGGCTCAGTCTTTAAGGTCAAGTATATTAATCTGAGATACCCAGGCCAATGTATGATATACTTTATCCTAGACCTGTGAAATTAAAGGACAGACCTAGATCCTAGACCTGTGAAATTAAAGTGACAGAAACCTGGTTCAAGGCTCCAGAGAGCACCCCAGCACTACCAGGCTATACCTCATATATTGCTTTTCGGCCCCAAAACCTGGACCGAACCACAAAAGGAGGGGGAGTTTCCATATTTATCAAGGATATCCACACCTCCAGGTTAGTGGCATTGCACAAAATATCGGAGACCATCCATGTGCAACTAACAGTGGGCAAGACTGCTTTTCAGTTTATAGCATCCTGCAGACCACCCTCTCAAAGTCAGGAATCCCACTCGGCTTTCCTGAAAACATTGGAGAACATGAAGATCTCTCCGAACACCATTATATTGGGTGACTTCAACTACCCAAACATTGACTGTGAGCACTACTCAAGCCCCAGCACCTTAGCCCAAAGGTTCCTGGAAATTATAAACTCAAATGCTATGGAACAACTAGTCACCACTCCCACAAGAGGGGCAACATACTAGACCTGATCATTACCAACATGGGGACTCTATGCTCCACACCAGAAGTATATCCCTCATTGGTAAGATCAGACCATAAATTAATTTCACTGGATGTCCACATCCCGACCCCACCCCCAGCCCAGAAAACCACAGTGAAAAACTTCTCAAAAGCGAACTTCTCACTTCTCAAAACCAAAGTGGAATCCTTCAAGGCCCCAGGGCCAGTGGAAACTACGGCCCAAACTGCAGAATCCTATATAAATGCATTCTACGGACATCTCCAGGAATGCATGGATCATGCTATCCCAAACAAAACTAAGACCCAATTATCCAAGGGCAGGCATCCAGTCTGGTGGACCTCTGCCATAAATAAACTGTACAACAGAAGGAGGAAGCTACTACATGATAGAGCAAAATCCCTAATAAGGAAGGCATCTCTGATCAGTACTAGCAAAAAATTATGATCCCTCATAAAATCCTCCAAGGCCAGCTTCGAGAGAAAAATTGCACAGGACACCAAAGACAATCATAAGGCTTTTTTCAGTTATGTTAGAAACCTGGGATGCAACTCCCAGACTTGTTCTGAGTTGATTCTAAATGACAAAAAATACACTGAACCCACAGTCATCGCCAATATCCTGGCAGACAGGTTCAGTGCAAACTTCTCCACCCCCTCACCCCCAAAAGAGCAAGTATCTATCCCGGCAGAGGGCTGCCTCCCAAACATCTCTGATGCTCAGGTGAAGGCTGCCCTCTCCAAAGCATAAAACACTGCTTCTATGGGACCAGATGGCATCCCAGGTTGCGTCCTACATGAACTCCAAGAGGAACTAATCCCTCAAATAAAACAGCTATACAATCTCAGCCTCACTACAGGATATGTGCCCACAGAATGGCATACAGCAACAGTGGTCCCACTCCACAAAGGTGGAGCCTCTACGGACCCTGGAAACTATCGCCCCATAAGCCTGACTAGCTTAGTCTGCAAGGCTATGAAGAGGATCATCATGGAGCTCATAAACAAAGACATTGGGGACCTACAGACACTAGATCCTACCCAGTTTGGCTTTGTCAAGGGCAGATCCTGCCTTTTGAACCTGGTTGACTTCTTTGAAACAGTCACCAAAGCCATAGATGAAGGGAAGGTAGTCCACACAGCCTATCTGGACCCTGCAAAGGCATTTGATACAATACCCGACTCAGGCATCATAGATAAGCTATCCAACTTAAATATAAACCCCTATGTCACAAGATGGGTCACAAACTGTTTCAAAGACAGAACCCACAGAGTGAGAGTTGCTGGAGCCATGTCCGACTCGAAACCGGTCACAAGTGGCATCCCACAGGGTTCTGTCCTGGGACCACTCTTGTTCGGTATATACTTTTCCGAGGTACAGGCAAACGTGGAAGGACTATGGATCACCAAGTTCGCAGACGACTGCAAACTGGGCGCCATAATCAACTCTCCAGCTGACACAAATATCCTTCAAAAAGGTCTCACAGAGACAGATAACTGGTGCCAGCACCATGGTTTAAAGCTAAATGCCAAAAAATGTATAGCCATACCCTTTGGCAAAAACAATGTGCCCACAAATTACCACATAGGCGGAAACCCATTAAGTACAGAGAAACTTATTAGGGACCTGGGGACCTAAGTTGATAGCAATCTCTCCTTTAAAAACCACATTGCCAAAGTGGTTAGAAAGACCTTCTACATAGCCCACCTCATCATGAAGAGTTTCACATCTAGATCAAGAGAGGTAATCATGCCCCTTTATTCATCCCTCATCGAGCCCATCATAGAATACAATGCCCCTTTTGGGATGTACCTTACCCGACACCTGCAGCAATTAGAAAGACCCCAAAAGTATCTCACCAAGAGGATCAAGGGTCTCAAACAGATGCCATATGCTACTCGGTTAAAAAAATTCCAGCTCTACTCAGTTGCATACCGCCTACTTCGAGGCAATCTATGCCTGACATACAAAGCTATGTCAAATCCAGAATTAATGGACATGCTCCACCTCAGTAAATCTAAATTCCTTAGAGCCACATGCTCTAGGGACTTGAACCTCAGCACAGAAATAAATAGAACTTGCTGGAGAGACAGGTTCAAAACCCAGAGGCTCCCTTCGCTCTGGAATAGAATTCCAGTTCATGTGAGGCAGAGCACCTCACTGAATCTCTTCAAGAGGAATCTCGATAGGTGGATGGGGGATCGTAGGTTTGTCCCAGGGATTACTCCTGTGTCACTATTAGACAGAGGCACAGTAAACTAAACCTTATAAAGGGCACAGTATACTCAAATCAAGGGGTGGCGTAAGCCATACAGAATCGGGCTAGGCTTATAATTGCCCCAGGGCAGATAGCCTAGTATGAACCTATGAACCTATGAACATTCACATACCATGTGAAACTAACTTGTATGACGTCTGCTACATTTTTCAGAATGGAGTTGACAGTCTCTGCTCTTGATCCACAGCCTCTCCAGGGAATGTTGCCACATACTAAGCATCATAATGAAAGTAAAACACACAGACTATAAGAGGCATGGGCCATTGTATCAGTTTATAATTTTAAAATCTATCTTATGCGGAAAGACTGAAATTATTCTCACTTTACACTGTGTCGTACATGCTGCTCACAGGCAACCTGTGCCTTGCATATATAGCAATCTCTGAACCAGCATTAATGGAAATGCTACACATTCACACATCAAATGGCACATGGGTCAGTCACTCAAAGGACCTTAACCTGGTATGTAACATCAACGGAACTTGCTAGAGAGACAGATTTGCCTCACAGAGGTTGCCCCACCTTTGTAACAAATATCCTATTCATGTTAAACAAAGCCCCTCATTGGCCCCATTTAAACATAATTTGTATGACTGGATGGGTAACTGGAAATTCACCCCGGGGGTTCCACCTGTGTCCCTCTTGTATAGAGGCAATAGGAGTTGATTTTAGTGTCTGCTTGAACCAGACACCCTTGGGAACATGAGTTGAACTTGGCTATGCTTGTAAGGGCCATGGGGCCATTAGCCTAGTAACCTCCTATGGTCCTATGATCCTATGATTTGTCATTAGTGTACTGGTAGCAATGACATTGACACTACTGTCTTATACACTATATCAAATTAGAATAAAGAATAATTAGGCTTTGTAAAGTTCTGGCATGGCTTATGATATTTTTAAGGTTTTTGATCTCTCCATAAGTTATGATAAGTTGAAGGTCTTCACTGGAAATTAGTTAAAAGTTGGCACAGTCCAAATATCTCTTATGTCCGTGGCACCAAGTATTTCAAAGGACAAATTTGTTTCTGGAGACCCTGAAGTTTTGATTTTTATCAGCACAGTATATTTAATTCAATTAATGTTCAGACCAATTATTATAACAACATTTTGGATGTTTTCTTGTGCTGTGATGACTTAAGGGATACAGAGATTTCCATAACAGCCTCTCAAGCCAATTTAGACCACATTTGTTTAACTTATAAGTTGTTGTACAACTTAACTAAGTCTGCTCAAAACACATACACTTGGAAGAGTGTATAATGCAGATAATTACAAAGCCATAAGTAATGACTTGACTGAGTGAAACTGGTTAGAACTGATAAATAATGGTAACATAGATGATAAATGGAATATATTCTCTTCCAGACTGACTGATCTAGAAACCTGTGGTACACGGGTAGGTAAAAGAACTTGTAAATTAAGAAAAAGTCCACCTTGGTGGAATAAATACCAAATTAGATTGTCAAGAAAGAAAGGAAATTTTAGAATATAACATTCTCTTCAGCTAATGATAAAAGTATTTGTAGAAATAATGTATCTGTCTTATAAAGGGGTCAGGAAACATTAAAAAAGTATGTAAGTTTAATTTTGCAATGTTTACCACTGGCACACACACAAAAAAAATTAAATAAACAAAAATGTGTGTATATTAGAGAAGCTATGAATGAGCCCTATTTAGTTGTCATACAATATGAGTGATAGAAGGGAAAACAGTGTTAAACATTTTACAGGCTGGTTTACTAAAAGTTTTGGTACAGATTATAGTAATTTTCTGGTTATACATTGAGAGCAAATGCTTGATGTTTCATTGAAATCTTGCCCTAATATTCTAATATCTGAGTAAAACATGGTATAAACCAAATCAGAAAATATGCTGTTCCTGCACCTGGTGGTGTAAATGGATTGTACTGACAGAGGATCAAAGTCCAATTAAGTTTTGTATTGGGGTATTTATTTCAAAATGCAATTTGGTCTGGAGTTTCATCAGAAGTGTGGAAAAGACCTTTATGATCCTTAAGCATATGGGATACTGCAAGGCAACTATTGACAATTATCATCCTAACAATTTGCATTGTTTACTAGGAAAAACATTTTTTACGTGTTCTGCTCCATCAAATGCATGGAACTAAGCTATACCCATATTTTGATATTATAGGTTTAAAGCTTTATGGCCACTTACTAGGCTATTGATCTCTGAAGATCTTAGGAAGCCTCACCTTACATTCCCATGGAAGTTTTTATCCCTTATATTTTGTGCACGAATAACTCAGATGTGGGCATGACAATTATATATTAGTACATTTACTTGTAGCCCCTATCCATAAGATACACTGATGCTAAAGTAAGGGTGGACTTACAGTTATCCATTCATTCATCCAAATTATGTTTGAATGGAGTAAACGTAGTAATTTGCTTTATGTAATATGGAAGGCAGTTCCATGGAAGAGACATCTTCTGTTATATATATATATCTATCCCTCCAACATGTTTTATTTATGTTGCAAAAGAGACTGAGAATTCTTGAGCTGGTGTTTTGCTACCATCCGACTTGTGTGTAACAGGTCTGACAGGATAGGGTCTGCTGAGGCTCTATAAGCAAGGTGAGGCAGAGGTTGCCGTTAAGATATCAAGTAGTAGGGCAAGTCTTTGAGGTGGTCTGCATAGTTTTTGTGATTTATGCACATGTTTTTTTTTAGTGAGAAAATATTGTGGTCAATCCAGTTGTGCAAGTATATGAATAGATGCATAATATGAAATGATTGGCCTGATGAGAGCCATGTCTGATTAAATCCTGGCCCTAGACACCATACCTTTAGATATAAGTTATGTCATGAAAAAGGACTTCCTTACGGAGATCAAAGGATAGTACATTGCAACATAGGTTCTAAGATCCCTGATCATGAGATCAACTTTCAGAGGTGTGTTGTCAATGTAATAATACAAGAGAAGTCATGCTTACTGAATGATATGATTATATATTTCTTACCATTTATTTTAGTCCATGGTTTTGACAACAGTTATTGGTTTGAGAATGATACTCTTGGAGGATTTTAGTGTCCTCTTGGGAATTTATCATGGCATCAAGCTAACAGTCATATGTAAACTTGGCCAGCCATAAATACATAAACCCGTAACATTTCTTTTATTCTCTGAGAAGTAAATGCTATAGAAGACTGCTCAAAGTATTAAACACAACAGTATACTGATAGTGCAGATCTTTTGGAGGAGGTAGAGCCACCCACCTTAATTTACTAGGCCCTATTTGTGAGCCAGTTGGCTATCCAATGAGTTACA
This sequence comes from Protopterus annectens, assembly GCF_019279795.1. Lineage (NCBI taxonomy): Eukaryota > Metazoa > Chordata > Ceratodontiformes > Protopteridae > Protopterus > Protopterus annectens. The sequence goes on from NC_056731.1 coordinate 83,442,354, forward strand.
TAGGTACTTACATTTAACTGGAAGAGTTTATCTACAACTAACCAAATGTGAGATGGTGTCAAATATCTTTGCAAGCTTTAAGTATATGATGTGATGTGTACTGCTATAGCCTTATCCATGGCTTCAGTATCCTTCTCAATTAAGTAGGCAGGAACTGCTATTGGCAAATTTAAACTGTCTTGCTTCAAAAGTGTATAGGTCTCCTAGGTTCTTATTTATTAATTCCACAATGATCCTTTCCATAGCCATAAAGATGAAGCTGGTCTGGCTTACTGGTTGATATTTCCCCATCCTTATTATTGCCCTACTTTTGTGCAAGGGCATAGCTCTCTTCTTAATGCTATCTTCCATTCATCTGGCACAAATACTCTTTGGAGCCTGATATGTAGTAACTATGTAGGAGGTCTGAGAAGTCATATTTATTGCTAAAAAGAAGGCAACACAATATATCATCTGGCCCTATAGTTTAAAACATGCAGCAACAAGGTGCAAACTATGCATACCCACATGCCAACCCTGCAAGCTAATTACTCAAACAAACTAAACATAGGGTCCCTAAAATGAGATCTTGTAAGATCCTGTAGAATAAATGTAATATCTTTTTATTCTGATGTGACAACTGCAACAAGTTATGCGTGTCCCATGAATGTGATATTTCTTGATGTGTCTGAGGCATTTGACTCTCTGATACCCATCCTTTTCTAAAATATGCTCTTTCAAATGGTGTTTTTCAGAATATTTAAAAGGTAGAAGTTCCCGGTACAACATGTTTTCCAGTGAATATCCCATAAAACCTGGAGTACCTTGGGGTTCACAAAGAAATAAAGGCAGGGGCTCAACCATCTCTTATGAGTTTAATAAGAAAGACAATCACAATAAAAACAGCAATGCTTTGGCGTTACATCCAACTGTTTATCAATGCTATACATAAAACATTCCTACCACATCACCATTTATACCATCAGTCAGCAAACAATGAATCATTGATTAGTCACATGACAATACATACTCAATTAAGAAAAATGTTATTAAAAATAATTTTATACATAACAGCCCATTAAAAATATATAAATGTTAAAATTATAAAAATTCTCTCCTTAATTCAGCATTAATTTTTTACTATTTTTCAAATATAATACAGACCCCCGGATTCATGAAGCTCGGCGCAAGTCCGGTGTAAGGCTTGCGCCGGCAGTGCAGTGTATAATCGGTGTAGCAGCGCCACATGCATAGTAATGAGTGCACGCCACAACCACAAACACGTGCAGAGGGCACGTGCGCGAGCCCAAGTAGGATGCGCCCGTAGGCATGGCCAAGCCGGCAGGCAAGGAGCAACCTAAAGTGCTGACTGTCACAGGCCACCTGCAATAGTAACCGCACCAGCCAGTGTCCGTGGATAATGAAACGTACGCAGAGTATGCAACATAGTACCCGTTCACACAAAACAGAGAACCAAACATTAACCCACGAAGTCCAAATTGCACCCGTCCAAGGAACAAAGGATACGCGTAATACCGTGTCCGTCACGCAATGCACTGACAGTGGGCAAACCCAGTGAAGGTGTACTGCAGCATGTCAGCGCGCCGCACCTACACACAAGTAGCCCCATGGGCATGGTCACCAGCAGTAGTGAGAGTACACAGCCAGGCAGCCGTGTCTATATAACAACCAGAAGGAAACCAGATACCCTAAACACAGACAAACATGTGCATAGCAACATGTACTACACCCAGCAACGTGCCCATCGCATACACATAGGACGGCGTATGCCGAAGCATAATATCCAGAAGCAGAACCCATGCATGCAAATGTAATACACACCAGCCCCATCATAGCACGTAACCCGCACCCATGTACGACCGTGCACCCAACCCAGCTAGCAGCCTTGTGCAGCTGCACACCTACACACAGTGGGTATACCTCAAATGTAGTATGAAGTAATGTCCTAGGCAGTGCCACGCGGGCAAATATGTACCCCACATGTCAACATCCCACCTCAGGTACTGATATCCAAATGGCTGCATGTGAATGTGTCGGCAGAATGTGTACATCCCGCACGTGGTATGGACCTGTCAAAACCCCATAGGTGTTCACACGCCACGGTGTCCATAACTGTACACATCTGGACAAAGCAGTATGTTCAGCCACCGTACTGATGATTAGCTATGCAGACATGTCAAACACAACACATAGGGCGGAACATCTGCCCACCAAGCAGGACACCCCAACAGGGTGCCACATGCACAGAAGGTGAAGGTGGGACATCACACGTAGAGAATAGTGGTGCCAGATGGCCAAACACCCACGGCCAATGCAAAGGATGGAATAACATGTATATGCCTGGATGAATGGGTATGTCATATCATGGGAATAGGCTAAGCTATCCAACATAATAGCCATGCATACCAGATACAAACTGCCAGTAACACGCAGTAGTAATGCAGGAAGGCATACACGACTGTGGTAATATCACAGGACATATGGCATGTGCCAAGTGTTGATGCATGACACAAATGTCCAGGATGGGGCTCCCTGCAAAGAGGAACATGTGCCAACCCCACCCCCCACAGATGTATCTGCAGTGGAAACACAACCCAAACACACACCAACACCACTGTCCATCCCACGATAGCAATGGAGGCCGGTCAAAGACCACCATGATGCATGCACAAACAGGGACACGTGTAACCGTTGCCCTGACAACCCCCCACAGGCCAACGAATAATAGTATGGACATATGCATGTAATGCTGTGAAGGATGTGTGGTAGTCCTCAGTATCACAGAGGTAGGTACACAGATACACTGTAATCAACCGTGACATATGTGCACTGTACACAGCATACCTGCAGGTAATACATAGTTCAATCATGTGCCACAGAAATATCCACATACGAATGAGGACAGGGGATAGACAAGTGTGAATGGGACAAACTATGAACATAGGTTCATAGGTTCATAGGTACATAGTAGGCTATCCGCCCAAGGGCAGCTATAAGCTTAGCCCATAGTTATGTTGCCTTTGCCACCCCTTCAGTTTGAAGAAAACTATGCCTATTATATTGCTGTACCTCTGTCAAGCAGTGACACTGAAGTAATCCCTGGGGTATATCTGCAATCTCCCATCCATTGGTCAAGATTCCCCTCGAACAAGGCCAGCGAGGTGCTCTGCCTCACATGTACTGGGATGTTGTTCCACAGCATAGTGAGTGTCTGGGTGATGAATCTGTCCCTCCAGCACATTCTATTAATGACCGTGTCAAGGTCTGCCCTTGTGGTTCTGAGGGATCTAGATTCTTTAGGTGAAGCATAGTCATCAAATCTGGGTTCGACATGGCCTTGTATGTCAGGCACAGGTCACCTCTGAGCAAGTGGCATGTGACTGAATAGAGCAGGAGTCCTTTCAGTCGGGCAGCATAACACACATCCCTGAGACCCTGCATCCATTTGTCGATGAACTGTTGGGGCCTTCCCAGCTGCTGCAGGTGTCGGGTCAGATACATTCCTAACGGGGCATTGTACTCAATCATAGGTCTAATGAGCGATGAGTACAAGGGGACGATGACCTCCCCTGATCTAGATGTGAATCCCTGCATGATCAGGTGGGCAATGTAGAAGGTCTACCTAACTACATTAGCAACGTGTGTGTTGAACGAACGGTTACTGACAACCTGGGTCCCCAGATCCCTGGTAACTCCCTCTGTGCTCAGTGGATTGCCACCTATATGGTAGCTAGGGGTAACCTTGTTCTTCCCAAAGGGTATGACTATGCATTTCCCGGCATTTAGCTGTAGGCCATGTCTCTGGCACCAGATATCCATATCTGTGAGGCCCTTCTGAAGGATATCTGTGTCAGATGTGTGTCCGACTATGGCACCCAGTTTGCAGTCATCTGCAAACATTGTCAGCCATAACCCCCCTGTGTTTGCTTGTACTTTGGAAATGTAGATGCTGAAAAAGAGTGGACCTAGGACTGAGCCCCGTGGGACATCGCCTGTGACTGGCTGTGAGTCTGACATGGTGCCAGCAACTATGACCGTGTGGGTTCTGTCACTTAGCCAGTTTGCAACCCATCCTGCGATATATGGGTTCACATTCAAGCCGATGAGATTATCAATGATACCTGAGGGGGGTATTTTGTCGAAGGCCTGTGCCAGGTCGAGGTAGGCTGTATGGAATGCTTGACCCTCATCAATGGCCTTGGTGACTGTTCCTAAAAAGTCAACCAAGTTTAAAAGGCATGATCTGCCTTTGATCAAGCCAAACTGGGTTGGATCCAAAGTATGCAAGTCCCCTATGTCTTTATCTATGAGTTCCATTATGATCCGTCTCCATGGCTTTGCAGATAAGGCTTGTCAAGCTAATGGGACGGTAATTACCAGGGTCAGTGGAGGCACCGCCCTTGTGAAGTGGGACTACAGTCGCCTTGTGCCACTACTTGGGTACGTTACTTGAGGTGAGGCTAAGATTAAACAGCTGTCCTAACTGTGGGTTGAATTCCTCAATGAGTTCATGGAGTACACAGCTGGGACACCATCTGGTCCCATGGATGCTGTGTTTACTGCCCTGGAGAGAGCATTTCCCACCTGTGCGTTACAGATGTTCCGGGGACCACAAACCTCTGGTACAGATATCTCTCCATGTGGGGGGGAGGGGGGGGAGAAGTTTGCACCGAACCTGTCAGCCAGTATGGTGGCAATGTGTGTAGGTTCAGTAATCTTCACATCATTCTGAACCCAGTCTGAGCATATCTGGGAGTGTCCTCCCAGGTGTCCAACATAGCTAAAGAAGGCCTTTTGATTGTCTGTTGAGTCCTTGGTGATTTATCTGTCGAATCTGCCCTGGATGATTTCATGAGAGCTTGTAGTTCTTCACATATAATGAGCAAGGGTATCTTAACTTACAAGGATTCCGCTCTATCTTGTAGTAGCTACCTCCTTTCGTTGTCAAGCTTGTTTATGGCTGGGGTCCACCAGACTGGATGCTTGGCTTTGGTACAAAGAGTCTCAGTTTTGTATGGGATTGCCTGATCCATGCAGTCCTGTAGGTGCTGGTAGAAGGCATATGTAAGTGATTCAGCGGTTTGAGTAATGTTTACCACTGGCTCAGGGGCCTTAAAGGAGACCACACTAGTGTTTAGAAGTGTGAAGTCGGCTGTTGAGAAAGGCATATGTATGGTAACCGGCACCACCCACAGCATTGTATGCCAATAGCAGAAGCTATTGTATGTTGTCCAAACACACGTGTCCATACACATGGAACATCATAGCAATAAACCACGCCTGGATGTGGGGGATGCTCGATATACCCACGGCAGACATGGTGCGTTCCCGAGGCAGACGCCCGAGGGACCACACACATAGCCAGCCTTAGGCATAGGCCAACTAGGCAGCCGCCTAGGGTGCCGCTCCACTAGGGGCACCTTTCCAGCCTTTATTTGGTGTAGGTCGACCAGGATGGGGGTAGCGGGTGATGTGGTGGGGGCACCATGGAGTCCCTTTGCCTAGGGCACCACATGATCTAAGGCCACTCTTACAGCAGTACCCACACCCAGAAGTGGGTCATTGCTAGTATGCCATATCATCTATGGAAAGAAACCATATATTCCCAGACATAATGGCACAGCATAATGCCTGTCTGCCGCCCAAAGCAGACATATGGAACCCGCGGCGGTGCGGACGTACTGCGCGAGATGTCCGTTACCAATGTCGACACTGTCTCGCTATGTGAAATAAAGTCAACATAGCGATTCAATACTAAACAGTGACGGAGAGCCCGATGTCCCCGTTGCTGAGCTGTACAACCTGTTCCGCCATGTTAAATGTGTGTAGCAGAGCGGGACTGCCCCAAACTAAGCAACGGACATGTCCATGGCTCAGTGAAAGCCGTCACGCAATGTTAAACCCATGTAATTTAGCAAGACAGGTTATAAATACCGAGGTTTAGTAATGGAAATAGGTCCGTTCGACCAGACCGTGTGCAATTACTATAACAAGATCTACAACGGGCACGCCGGCTAATCAGCGCACACGGTTAGGAATAATGGGGATATGGTATCATAGACACGGACAAACCGTGCCCATGTGACTCGCCTGACATTCGTACGGTCAGGGCAGTTCCATACACTAGGCGGACAAGACCAAACCCAAAGCACCACAGGAACACCCTGACAATCGAAGGCCTGTATGCGTGGGGATATAAGCCCTGTGATCTGAATATCCCTGCGGTCACAACATATGCATCCTGGGCCATGAGCAGGAGGGAATAAGGAATGTTTAACATGTAGTACCACACCTTTCCCAGCAGGAGAATGAATGCCTGTGACGATGTGGGGGGGTGGGGGGGTATGTAAATTTAGCTAAGTACCATGGGTATGCATATAAATGAGACCAAACAGCTAACGTGTAGTGGTCACAGTAACCGCAAACGTGAATGCAGTCCCGCTTTGAATTACGACTATAGAACATATAAATGTGAACGCAATGCAATGCGCCCATGCCGCAAAGACTGTTACATGTGTAAAGGTGAAAGTGCTCGCACACGTCCATCAACCGGATCAGAGATATGTTACCGAACAGTCACAACTAACACAGACCACGTAACCACACAGACCCAGTAAACATATGTAACCAGAATACGGATATGCATGTGTGCCTGCGCGTAACCCACAATTAGGAAATGCAAGTGCGCGTGCGTGTGTGATCCGCTCACAGCAGGGAATGTTAAGGCTGTGTCCTCCACGTCAATCATACATGTCTCAAAACTGTCAGCCTCTGAAAGTATGGAATCGGGCAATGCCATGTAAAGTACCGTTAGAAATAGTGAGAAACACATGCTATGTGATAAGACAAACATAGAATGTGGATAGAATAACGTGTGTGTTAGTAGTATGGATTGACGACGGTTATGCATCTGTAACCCGACCCACTTGTCAGAAGGTGCCCCCATACGAAATGTGTTCAGTTGGCTCACACTTGTTGACCGGGCTAGGCTAGCTGGATATATGTCCAGCTGCAGCAGAGGCCCGTGGAGAAATGCTCCACACACAATAATAGCACAGCATACCAAAGTACTCATATATGTAACCAAAAAAGAACAACAATAGAAAGTGTCCTGAAAGGACTGGTTACACACAGATCCCAGACGACAGAGAAATATATGGCCAGTGGAAGCACGTCACAATTACGGGATCAGGTCCCTATAGAAGCAAGAAGGTCTCACATGACCCGCCAGCGAATTGCCAGATAGACACAGGTCAATGTAACACACAGCAAGATTAAGGGCCAACCAGCCGTACACCATGCCAGAACCTGTACAGTGGAAAGGTATGGCATGGTAATTGATGTGTGTACACAGGTAATCCACAGACAGTAACAAAGCAAGGTATGGAATGAGGGGTTCACATGTATATATCTACACACAGCAGTCCGACGGCCCGTATATATGACACATGGACATAGATTTGTCACTTGAAAACAAGATGTAAACAACTACAGTTTAGTCCATATCATATTGATATAGTTATAATACAGTCATATTCATATTTAACATTGTGACTCTTATTTACATTCATATTTATACCAAATATGCATTTGATTGTACTTATTTATTCCATGCTTTGGAATCTTAATGCAACAATTATACACATTGATATACAATATCATTATCAACACACTTCATTCTAAGGTTCACTCACAACAATTATCAACTACTATGTTGCAATATACTGATTGTATTGACCAATATTGTATTTATATTAACACATTGTTGTTGTATTATTGTTTCCATTAAGTAATGTATGCAACACTGATTTGTATATGTCACTTTATCATCAAGACTTGGAGCACTGTCCACTTAACTATGAGCAAGTTTATTAATCAGTTGACTTTAAACTGACTCTGAAGGAAGTATATAAGGGACGACTATCTAATGTATTTCATACTCCGACGATGCCCCATGTTAGTGGGTGAAAGAGCTCAGTATCCTTAGACTGTGGAGTGTATCGTTTTTGTCATCGTCTGTCTTGGCATGGTTCATGTTCAATAATGTCCTTTATGAAGATGACCAGGACTCAAGGTTTGCTGTATTTCCGCTTACTGGCACATGGATATAGATAGGCCAAGTAATACATAATATGGGTAGTCAAACAGACATCCGCGATTGGGGAACATACAGCAGCAGTCAAAACCACTGGCCAGATGGTGACAGTCCAACAAGTTCTACACTTTACATATGCACATTGGTGTCCATTGTAGGACTCCAAAAATTGATCCGTTTGCAATATCAACCAGCTGCGATCGACCCAGAAGAAATGACAGCCGTGACTACGGCACAGCTAGACATATGCACCACCAGCGTGTTTAAGGTTGATGACAAGTGTCCATGAAATGCAGGACATATGAACAGAAATCCCCAGATTGTAGAGTCCATAGAAGTGCGTCCACATCCCAGTCCCGCACACATGAAGGATGTGTAATGTGTACCATCGAGGGTTGCAGCCATGGGATCCTGGGTATGCAGAAATGGGGCTCGGTGTTGTTTGGCAGATAATCCGTTGTCCCGCCCTGTGAGAGGGATGTGGGTATAGCACATGCCTTACTCCCCACTAATGATGCAAAGCATCCACCGGATAATGCTAAAAGTAGGTGTGAAATGTGTACAGCCCTATATCAGTGTCCAGTAGGCAATTCCCATGGATGGACAAGAGTACAACCAAGATGGCACCCATAACTGGAAACCTGGTGGAATTACACAGCTGCAGTAAGGCATAGCACAGGAAATACAGATAGGGACTACATTAGACATTCCCCATACAAAGTCAGACCGCCGTGCGAATACCAGCGTACACAGCTCTCAATCTGCCATCACCAAAATGGGGATCACTCGCTTCCATAATGCGGAACAAATGGGTGACCTGTGGAACACATACTAATGGCACACTAACAACTTCAACTAGGAAGGTCATAGGATGGTTAAACTATGGCGTTCCCACTTATAAAGAAGATCCTTTAATGAATTAATATGATTAATGTCAATGGACCATGGAATACACCTAAGCAACATAAAATAACCGCTGGCACCTTATGGCACACAATCCAAAAAACACATAGGTAGATGAAACAGTCAACGTAGAAAATGTCCAGGACAGTGCCCAAATGGTATAAAAAGGTTCCTTTATAGACGAGTAAGCGCTTTCACCCGTAGGCTCCGTCAGAATTACACATAACATAAAAGCAGCCAGGCTTTAAATATCCCTCCTTACACTTTCATTGGTCAATGTCTCATCAAACAATGAACAATTAACCCCAGCATATAAAGCGCAGATGCAATGTTAACTACACACACATATATTAACATCTTCAAAAACATCCTATTAAAACATGTATTATATGATATTGTACTATGCCTAATACTCATCAATCAAAACTCTAACAATATATATAGAAAATATGTATATTATATCAATGTAATACAGTGGTAAACAACTGAAAGAGTGGACTAATGGGTGTTAAATGTATAGCTGTACCTAAACTACATTCCTGTTATTTGGGTTTAAGCCACCTGCTTCTCAAAAGAGGCTTAATCTGTGCTTCATCATTCAGCCCTGGTGTGTGGTCAACTCACCACCTAATAATCCATCTCATTCTGCATTCTAAAGTATAGTTGACAAGGTCCCCCCCTCCGGTATTAAAATCTAGCCTTTGTAAAACACTGAATGTAAAAGTATGCCTTGTGATGTGCTCATAGCCGGCCATAGGCATAGGCCAATCCGGCAGCTGCCTAGGGCGCCGCACTAGCAGGGCCACCTTTCTAGTAGGTATGTCATGTAGGTACACCAGGATGGGGGCACCATGTGTTGTGGTGGTGGGTGCCATGGAGCCCTATCGCCTAGGGCAGCGGTTGATCTAAGGCCGCTGCCGTAGGAGGGGTAGTACGGTCTGCAGGTATGTGCTGAAGTGCACATGAAACAGCAGTCTACAAGGACTACCCATAGTGGCGACACCTGCACAGACGGCTATAGCGGGACACACACACGACCATGCATACAGCTCAGATAGACATACACACACCATAAACAGGCAATTATACACAAGGTTTATGGTGTGTACGGGTACAGTGTCAGTACAGCAAGGATAGCTGTCTGCCACGATATCCAGCAGATGTCTCTAGGGAGTTCTGGAATATGGACGTTGCATGGACAATGAGTGGATATGCATCGTACCACAGTTCTATGTGTCAGCCGTGCAAATATGCGATACATGGGACAGACAGTTGTCCATGCAAGAGCAGCACTATGGGCACAACATAAGTATGTATATATACATCGAGAGAGATACAGACGGACACATGTGGCAAGGCCGGGAGTGTAACGTACACAGCACCACCCCACCACAGCACAGCAGGGCGCACGTGGAGAACACGCTACGGAGGTCGCCAACCACAGCAGGCACACAGGCAGTCCACGAGCTGCGTCTCACCATCCACAAACACAGAGATGGCGGCAGGATATAAGTGTTCTGCGGAAACTCTAAAGCCATAACCTATGAACCCATGCGGCTGGGAGCATAGACACACACACACAGCTGGCAGGCATGGGGATTGACCATACCCCCACCTACCCAACCGCACAACAGTATGACACAGGTATGGAACGCGTTACGTGGACCACTGAATACAGCACCATCAGAGGCACATGTCTAGGTGGGTGACAACATCCGTAAAGGAATAGATGCCGATAGCCAAGGTATGTGTTGCGAAGCGTCTAAAATAACTACTCTCTACAGAGGCAGCTGTAAACACACACACACACACCCCACACACACACAGGGAAGGGCCGGGAGTCGAACCTACGCCTACCTACATGAACACACTACAGCATGATGCATTTACAGAATGCGCTACTGAGATTACTGAGCACAGCGCTGTCAGAGGCATACTTCTAGGCAGGTGACATCATCCATAAAGGAATAGATGCCAATAGCCAAGGTATGTGTTGCGAAGCGTGTAAAAGCATGACCATCTGCAGAGGCAGCTGGAAACACACACACACACACACACACACACACACACACACACACACACACACACACACACACACACACACACACACACGGGGAAGGGCCTGGAGTTGAACCTACGCCTACCTACATGAACACACTACAGCATGATGCATTTACAGAATGCGCTACCGAGATTACTGAGCACAGCACTGTCAGGAGGCATACCCCTAGGTGGGTGATATCATCTGCAGAGGCAAGGCAGCCGATAGGGAATGAAGACAGAGTGCGCAGTCACACAGCATGTTACCATCCCAAGGTGGGCATACAGTAACATGGTAGTGCTGCACTCGGGAATACCAACTAACTACGGAGCACAACATCACAACATGGATACGGGATGCACCACAGACAGTATACCCTATGAGAGGGCATCCGGCGTGCACGATGTAGGCAGCCATTGTGGCATACCAACCACATATGACTCACCTGGACGGTCACCATGGCTATGCAGGATGTCATTGGCCATGGCTACATGCCTAGTAGCAGACATCGGTGCCGACTGTAGTGTGTACCCCCGAATGGTGTACTGGCCATGCCCCACACCTAGCGGTTGCGAAGGGGAAACAGACATGCACACGGGGTATCAACGCAGACAGGTGCAGTGTGCACTGTACTGTGTGTCCATCTACACAGCTGCTTACTGGGCATGCTCAGACACTTAGAATCTGCACAGTGCAGACATGCATACACATGGGGTGGAATCATGGAAGGGCAGATTGTGGACCGTCGTGTGTCCACCCACACAACAGCAACCCGGGCATGCTTACAGATGTGGTGGTTGCGAAGGGGAAACAGACATGCACACGGGGTATCAACGCAGACGGGCGTGGTGTGCACTGTACCATGTGTCCATCTACACAGCTGCTTACTGGGCATGCTCAGACACTTAGAATCTGCACAGTGCAGACGTGCATACACATGGGGTGGAATCATGGAAGAGCAGATTGTGGACCGTCGTGTGTGTCCACCCACACAACAGCAACCCGGGCATGCTCACACACGTAGTATGTGCTACGTGCCGTCCGGCATGCAGACGGAGTGCACACACCACAAGTCATGGCCAGGTAAACCCGTACACATGCACAGGGTGGACACACATGCAGTTACACGTACACACACAGATGACAGCACAGGCGTCACGGGTGCAGGCTGAACATGTACACACTGCAGTGAACACTGTAGCTGCCATGCCAGCACCATGTCATCGGTGCAGCAGTATGCCTCATGGTCCAGCAACAGCATGTGACATATGTCCACAAGTCTATGTGGCGGTGTACGTCCATCATGCAGAGTACACATGTACTATCAAAGATCCCACAGGTGTGATGTAGTCCACCCATATCGGTATACATGGACAGGCGTGCTCCACTCATACCACGGGCCTGACACAGATATGATACATGACTGCAGCTGTACCACAGTGAAACAAAGTCCGGATATGCCATATATGTGATTGCCTGGCTGTGTGCATGGACTGCACACAGGACACATACGAAGCCTGTGATATACCACATGCATAAAACTGGCATATGTGGTAATACACATGAATGGAAGGTGGACACATGTCTGTGATATGCACCCCCTACAGGGTGTAGTGGTGTTGACTGGAACACATACCCTTGTACAGTTTGCCTGTGACAGCTGTGTTACCATACCACAGTCCATGTTCCATGTATGTCGACACACATGTCACAACGTAGCAATGCATACACACATGGCAACAGGGGATACAAGTAACACGTGTACTGTGCACGGTGCAGCCATGCATGAGCGGTGTCCGATGCCCATAACACAGTTGCAACCCCCTACTACATGCATACCCATCATGGGTGCTGTCATATGGTGGAATAGGAACAGCACGCATGGTGGTATGTGTGTACACCATGTGTTTAAACACCTGTCCACATGCATGTGTGCAGGTGCTGGTCACAGGTGTGTCACACACCATCCTACCCTGCCATGTGCATACAGTCTGCTATGTTGCCTTTACATGACAGCGCTGCCATGATGCATACCCATCGGCCATGTGTCATCGACCATATGTCACATGGCCACTGTAACCCCTACCACCTCCCAAGTGCATATATTGGCCCAGCTGCCAGATACAGTGGTGGTACACAGGATGCACTACATACCGCTGCACGCCTGCACATATCCCATATAGCGGGTGTGGCATTCCTAGCACCAACATGTGTGCAGGAATGTGTGCCCATGTATGCCACAGATCGGGGGACCATGTGCCACGTGCCACACATCACTGTACACCATGGTAGAGATCTGTACATACCTCAGTGTGGGGTGCATGGATGTGGATGGTGCAGTACATGCAACATGTCGTCCCTCCGTGTAGACATGTGTGGTCACCACCATGTCAGTGTGTCAACATGTGTGTATGTCTGCTGCCTGTTGTGAGGGTGTATGCAGATATAGTGTTGTGACTGGACACTAACCACACAGGGTGACCATCCCGTACTGGTGCTGCATTATACAGCCCTGTCAATGCCATACTTGTGAGCCTTACTGGCCACCTGTGCAAGACCGCCCCCTGTGACATGGCGTGTGGGTGCATTGTATTGTGAGGGTGCTGACCACACAGGCAGGTGTCCCCATCTGCACACAATGGGGTGTGTGCCATAGTGGTGTACGCCCCGTGATTGCGGACATATTCCTGTACCGGTACAGCATCCAACTGCTGCACACCGTGCACCACAGCTGACAGGTGACACCTGCGGTCAGTTGCCGGCACACTGTGTACGACACCTGCAGAATGTCACCATACCTGTACTGTGTCATGCCATGTATGTGATGTCTCTGTCCACCATAGCCTGTGGCACCGACCACAGGCATCAGGTGCAGTATATGTGTGGACATGTGCATCATGTACCGTGTAAGCAACGTTACACTATATCTGGCTCCGTGCTCCGCAGGTTTACATGTAGAACCTCTCTTCTTGCAATCACAACTGTCTGTTCTCTATCACAAAAGCTCTGCACCTGCTCCCATAGTATTCCTACATAGGTAAAGTACATGTATACTAGATGGAGTACTACACTAGCCTAGAATCCCCTTGAGTACCCACTTCCCTATAGGTGCCTTCTGACCCAGTTACACAGCAAATGCATTCACGTTCTCTGGCATGTCGAAGGGTCAATTGCTAGCGACCTCTCCTGTTCAGATGGTGAATCTGGGCATCCTGGGCAATGTTACAGGTGCCTCATGGACACGGACAAGCCTCACCTCCCCCACTAAACATAATACATGTGAGAGATGCAACTATATAGCCAGACAGGGGGCTGAGCTCTCTCAAACCATGACCGGCAAGACCAAACGGGAGGGGAAGGACACCATGCACACCACAAACCCAGTGTCACATGTAACTATCACAAATGCTAAACAAACACATGAACACACTAAGACATACTTGGAGGCACTGTTAAAACATGTAACAAACCTAACAAGGCCTCTGAAGCTGACACGCAAGCAACTGCCTCCACAAGACATAGGACATGCAACACATAGTTCTCAACGTCAGTGTGCTAAACAGTCACAGCCCCAAAGGCCACACACAATGCCAGACACAATTGTAATGGGTGACGCCACAGTCAGACACACCGACGTCCCACCCACCAGACTGAACAAGGGAATGGTCACAGTAGGCTGCCTGTCGGGCGCTGGAATCCACCACATAACACACACACTCAGGTCACTCCGCAGCATGTACATGTATGATGCGGTCATTGTCCATGCTGGTGTCAACGACCGAAGACATATGACCCTGGGATACATGAAAGGAGACATATAGGGGCTCTCAGATTGTGTAGCCCAGGCCAGCATGTCCCTGACCCTGGGCAGTATCCCACCCTCATCAAGTATGATGCCACTATACTGGCTCCAAATGATCACCCTTGATAATGTGCCTGGTTACCGGTGTCAGTCTGAGGGGATCCAAATTCCTCTTGCCTGGGATGTCATGCTTGGCACGCCACGCCCCTTCGCAAGGGATGGCTTGCACCTGTCGCCCCTGGTCTTCAAGAGTTTGGCTAAGGCTCCCGCCACCCCTACAGTGCCCACTGCAGGCAAGGCTGGAATGATAAACCTAACACCCTAGACTACAAACCTGGAGAAAAAAAAAGGGTAATACTGCTCAGTGCCAGTAGTCTATGCCCAAGCTGCACGCCCTCAAATGCCCTCCTCAGTATGGAGGACATCGATGTCAGTGCTGTGACTGAAACATTGTTCAGGGCTCCTGAGAGCACCCCAGCACTATCAGGTCATACCTCATATCACGCGTTCAGGACCATAACCCGGACCGAACACAGAAGGAGGGGGAGTCTCCATTTCCATGAAGGATACCCACACCTCCAGGTTGGCAGAAATGCACGTAGCAGCGGGGACCATCCAGGTGCAATTAACCATGGATAGGACTGCCCTACAGTTTGTTGCATGCTACAGACCACCCTCCCAAACCCAGGATACCCGCACAGCCTTCCTGAAGACACTGGGGAGTATGAATGCTCTCACAACACCATCATATTGGGTGACATCAACCACCCATACATAGACCGGGAACATTACCCAGGACACAACACCCTACACCAAAGGTTCCAGGTGTTCATACACCCAAATGCTGTGGAACAACCATGCACCATACCCACAAGGGGAGGAACTATACTAGTCCTGATCATCACACATGGGGACGACATGCTCCACACAGGATGTACATCCCTCAACGGTGAGGTCAGACCATATAGTGAACTCACTGGAGATCCGCATCCTGCACCCAACACCAGCAAGGGAGACCACAGTGAAGACCTCTCCACAGCGAACCACACACATCATATGACTGGTGTGGTACCCTACAAGGCCTCCATGCCAGTGGTAAACACAGGCCACACTGCTGAAACCCTTACAAATGCCTCCTATGAGCACCCACCAGGAATGTCTGGATCAAGCGATCCTGATAACATCAGGACCTTGTCCATCAAAGGCAGGCACATGGTCTGGTGGATCCCAGCCATTAACAAACCGTACAACAAGAGGTGAAAGCTACTACATGACAGAGCAATATCACTACCAGGGAAGGCATCACTGATTAATACTGGCGTTAACATACAATCACTCATACAATCATCCAAGGCCGCCTGTGGGACTGGACTTGCAAAGGACACATAAGACAACCATAAGGCCTTCCTTAGCTATGGTAGGAACATGGGTGGAAGCACACAGTTATGCTCGGAATTAGTCCAGAATGGTACAATGATCACTGAACCCACAGACATTGCCAACAAACTGGCAGACAGGTTCCGTGCATACATCTACCCTCCCCCAAGAGGGGACATATCTATCCCACCAGAGTCTAGCCTCCCAAACATCTCGAATGCCCAGGTGAGAGCTGATATCTGTAAAGCAGTGAACACAGCATCAATGGGACCAGATGGTGTCCCCGGCTGTGTGCTACACAACCTCAATGAGGCCCTCACCCCGCACATAAGGCTGCTGTTTAATCTTAGCCTTACTACAGGCTACGTACCCGATGGATGGCATACGGCAACTGTGGTCCCACTCCACCAAGGTAGTGCTCCTATGGACTCTGTACATCCCTGCCCTATAAGCTTGACAAGCCTTGTCTGCAAAGCTATGGAGGGGTCCATAATGGAGCCCATAAATAAAGACATTGGGGAACGACAAATACTGGAACATACCCACATCGGCTTAGTCAAGGGCAGATCTTGCCTCCCGAACCTGGTCGACCTGTTTGGAGGAGTCACTAAGGCCATTGATGGGGGTATGTCGGTTTGCACAGCCTACCGTGACCTGGCGACAGCGTTCGAACCACACTCCACGCGGGCATCGTAGAAAGGCTCACCAGCGTAGATGTAGAGACATATGTCACGTGATGGTTTGGCAACCGGATGGAGGTCAAAGCCCACAGGGTTAGTGTTCCTGGTGCCATGTCAGACTCCAAGCTGGTCCCGAGTGGTGGCCCACAGGGCTCAGTCCTGGGCCCCCTCCTGTTCGGCATTCAACTTTCCGACGTGCATGCAAACATAGGGGGATTGTGGCAGACAAGGTATGCAGATGACTGCAAACTGGCCACCATACTCAACACCCCATCAGACACGGACATCCACCTGAGGTCTCATAGAAATGGATAACTGGTGCCAGAGCCATGGCCTGAAGCTACATGCCAGGGAAGGTATAGACCTATCCTTTGGGAAAGACATGTTCACCCCGAATTACCACATAGGTGGTAATCCATTAAACATGGTGGACGTGATCAGGGACATGGGTACCAAACCTGTCGGTAACCTCTCTTGACACTCACATTGCCAATGTGGTTGGGAAGACATTCCACTGTGCCCACCTGGTCATGAAGGGATTCACATCCACATCAGGGGAGGTCATTGCACCCCTGTACTCTTCACGCATCAGACCAATGATTGGGTACAACGCCACATTTGGAATGTACCTAACCTGACACCTGCAGCACTCGGAAGGACCTCAAATGTTCCACAACACAGGGATAAAGGTGCTGAAACATATGTCACACGCTGCCCGACTGAGGAGACTCCGGCTGTATACCTTCTCATACCGTCTGCTCCGAGGTGATCAGTGCCTGACATACACGGCCATGTCCGACCTGGGTGTCATGGACATGTTCCACCTCCTAGGATCCAAACAACCACGGGCACGGGAGCAACTGACAGAAACCTCAACACAGACATAAATAGGACATGCTGGAGGGACAGGTTCATCACCCAGAGACTCCCTACACCATGGAACAGATTCCCAGCCCTTGTGAAGCAGAGCTCCTCACTGACTCTGTCCAAGAGTAATCCTGACATGTGGATGGGAGATCGTAGGTATGCCCCAGGCATCATCTCCATGTCACTGCTGGACAGAGGGACAGCAGACCAATGGATATAGTATCCACATCCTAAGGGGTGGTGAAAGCCACACACACTCTGGCTAGGCTTACACATGCCGTAGGGCACATAGCCTGGTATGTACCTATGCACCTATGTACCTATGTAGGTGTCCAGGCAGGTTGCGGGTACCTGTGGTATGCTGATATTGCCAGATGTGCCTGTGGGTAACCCACAGCTACACGTGGGGGACTGATAACAGTGCTCCCAGTAGGCACATGCAAGTACACCATATGAGGCATACAGGTTAACAGAACCAACATGGTGCTACACATGTAACCATCACACATACCGTGTACACAGCTCAATGTATGCTGCACCTGCACTACATGGTATGTCTGCTGCATGATGACAGTACACAACCCACGTCACATACGCACCTGTCACTTGTCATACACAACCACTGCAACATGCACATCACACACTATGCGTACACAGGTATCACATACACCTCTTACTATCTTGTCCACCCTGTGCATCAGAATATATTTGCATAACTGTGCACCGATGGTGTGGATGACAGTGATGCGGCAGTGGCTTCATCATATGCACAGGGTGATATGTGTGCCAGGGGCATAGGCTGTACCAATGGATGACATCATGTGTGTGTGTAAGGGCCGGTGCATTTACTGGGCATGAGTGTGCGGAATGCAAGTGGATGTGGTGGAGCCCTACAGTTGTGTCTGCTGTGTGTGGGTATGTGTGTACACAGTTCAGCCATCTGTGATGCCTACACGGGGTATACTTGGCAGCCCCAGACTATACAGTGCAGGTTGTACGGCTCACTGTGTCCGTCTGCGGCCACGTGACCTGTGCCTACCTGGGGTCGCACGGGCACTACCGGGTAGAGGTATGGAGTGGCCACTCTCCGATGACACATGTCTGCTGGAACCGTGTCCATGCTGGGACCGGCCAGGGCCACAGCCACGTGGCCTGCTGTGTCCTGGTGTGGTTGGTGTAGCACCAGCTGCACTGCTGCTGCTACCAACACTGTGTGAGTGGGCATGAGAGGTGGCACGCACACGTTGACCTACACTAGGTGGTGTTGCTGGCCTATGGCCACGTGTCCTACGCCTCACCCCTACCAGGTGTTCCAGCACAGACAGCTCATGCTCGCGGATTGACATGCCTCGGTCGAGGATTCCACCCATCTCACCTAATCGCCTATCCAGAACATTAGCAATCTGCTGTTGAGCATTCGCCAATGACTGGATGTTCTCATTTAGGGAACGGATTGTGGCCCTCTGCAGCCTCTGCCCTTCTTGGTTCTGCCATTCAGCACGTGCCTGTGCTGCCATTACAGTCTGGAACATGCGTCTGGTGATACCAGCTGCTGCACCCTGTACAGCAGGTGCATGTCTGCCAGAGGTCCTCCTACGAGCAGCACCAGCCACATGCCTGTGTGGCACATCACCAGTCATTACACTGGCAACATGGTGTGTACCCGCACCTTCTGTAGCCACCACACATTCCTGCTCAATGCCAACAGACGCTGACTGTCCTTCCTCTATGGGCAACGGTGATGTGGTATGTGTCGGCATCAGAACCGTGCGGAGATGAAGGGGACATAGGTGGGATGGTAACCAATGGCACAGCTTCTGCCCCTGACAACTCTGCCTGTGCCTCATGCATATGGTCATCACCGCTAGTATCTGTGGGGACACTAGCATCAGATGGACCGCAGGAGGGGAACGCACCTACACCACCTGTGAATACAAAGACATACTGTAAGATACATTACACACACGCAGACACACACACATACACGCAGACACACACACACACACACACACACACACACACACACACACACACACACGCACGCAGACACACACACGCAGACACACACACACGCTGACACACACACGCAGACACACACACACGCTGACACATCATGCATGTGATATTGCAGATGGCATGCAGCATTCCCACACCACAGCTCAGTGAATGCAGGCCAGACATTAATAGTGGTAGTATGCATACTGCCCTGGGGTGCACACTACATCAAGCAGGTGTCATTTCAGTAGGCATGCAGTACACACATTCATGGTAATTTGCATGCATCACCGTGATACACCGTGTGGCCACAGGCAGGTTAACAGTACACATGGCTGGCGTCACTTTGACATGTACTCCGCCAACATGTGCGATAACATGTGGACATGTGACAATGGTGTCCCACCACATGCAGCACATCATACTGGACGTCACAGTGCAGTGTTATGTATACAGGCTACAGATAGAATGCATGTGTAACAAAGATGTCTGTGCAGGTGTGGTTGGTGTGAGCTGTGTACATAGCTATACAGTGGGGAGTACAGGCACTGTGCCAGTGCATGGCAGCAAGACACAGGTATGTTTCTGTGCGATGCATAACATGGACGCATTGCATTGCCATGTCTGCAACACAGTCATGCTGTTCCACAGCATGTATATGGTAGACATTGGTGGCACCTCCAGTGGCTGCAGACAGGCATTCCGGTTGTCTGGTGTACCACATCAAATGTACAGGTGGTCCACTACAGCTATGATCGCACTATGTGTGGACAATGTGCAATGGTGTCTATCCACTCCAGATGTACTGTGTGGCAACATGCCTGTAGGTATCACCCATGGCCATATTTGACTGGGTCATGGACAATTGTGTGTGATGGGCATCGTGTACCCATCCCTGTGGTGGCCCATGTGACATACACCCATACAAGTCTGAGGTGTCACAATCCAGAGGGCTATGCAGACAGTGTGGATGTCTGCTATGTCAGGCATAGGTCATGTCATGGTGTGACAATATTGCAGACAGAACACCACGTGCGTGGGACATGTCATGTGCCATGTCACAACATGTGCACACAATGCAGGGGCATATGTCACATTGGTAACACCTGTGTGCTGGCCAGATCACAGCTCACTATGTGGTACTGTGTGCGTACCACAAATGGCATTCCAATGCATACTACATATGCAGCCATTGTAGAACACCTCCACCATTGTATGCATAGCTGACTGCACATATCACACCAACGGGGTTCTGTGGTTTCATGCCGGTGTATACTAACGGTTGTATCTACTGTACATGGGTGGCATGTGTGTCAGGTGGTGCAACCTGTATACCGTGACTGGAGCAGAACCCAGGTGTGCATGTCATACCTGGCCACATGGAGAATATCTATACACTGTAACATGCCTGTTACTAACAACAGTCTCACCTGCGACGGACCCATGGCTGTGCGACACGCCAGAGGTACCTGTATAGGGGCGACACAACAGTATAAACATTATCCATGACTGTAGCCACAGTAAGCACTGTGCATGTCACATCATGTACCTGTGTGGTAGCATGTGTTATGCACGTGTCTGCAAACACAACGTAGCATACTGCAGTATGCGGCTTGTGTGGCCATATACCTGGCATGTGTCGATACATTATGTGGTGTACTGTGACACCCACACCTACGTCAGTTATCATACACATATGTAAGACTGACTTACCAGGCAGCTCCAGGCTCGTTGGTTGGGAGACACCCACCTCCACGATGGCAGCAAGTGTTTCTGCATGATGTTCCCTGGGTGTCCCCAGACTGGCCAGGAGCTCCTCCATGTGTGTGAGTGGGTGCTGGGTTGGTGGCCCACCACCTGTTCCACCTTGTTCTCTGGCGATTGCGGTGGCACGCTGTTTCGCGTGCTGTATTAGGTCTGTGCAGTGTTGGCGTATCTGCTGGTAGGTGCGGTTGTTGCCACCCACGTCGTTCACTCTCCTGCGCATATCCTGCCACAGGTCATCCCGCTGCTGTGCTTGCTGTGGAACATGGCTGAATAGCAGGTCATAGTTGTTATGGATCAATGGTATGATTACGTCATCCTCCTGGTGGCTGAAGGCTGGCAGCCGTGAACGTGGCATTATCTGTAAGACATAATGATGGTGACAGGTCACATTTACACTGATGTACTGGCATACCGCTGGACATACATTGCTATGACATGTATGACATCTGCACAGTAATCTCTGCGATGCATCATGGCACTGACACAGCTGACGTGTTGCTGTCACACCGTTTAGCAGCCTGTATCATATCATATCTGTGTGTCAACTCATCACACTGTACACACACCATGTTGATGGTAACCTGCTGTGGACATGTGTACCTGCCTGCACCTGTGTTCATACCAGTCGGCACGTGTTCCAATGTGCACACAGTTCTACTGTTCACCTGGATGCTGTGTATATGTCACTAGGCATCACGGACGTGGCCATTATGGACATCAGCGGTGGCACTGCATACATACACGTGGACACCTGTACATGCATGTGTTGTGCCATGTACATCTACACAGCACTGTACAGGTGTTGGACAACCTGCCACAGCTCACCTGTATTGCACATGTGATACACATGGGACATTGTGTAATCATATGACATTAGCAGGGATGGTCATACATAGCATGTGCGCGCACATGTTGTACACGCCAACACACAGCACCTGTGACACCACAAGGTGCATCAGTGCCACATTACTGCTCTGGACGGTTGATAGTGCAAGTGCCATTTGGCCATCGCACCATGTATGACTGTGATAGCACGTGCAGCCTTGCTGGACAGGGCTGCATGGTATGACAGGGTATGTCACATACATGGCACAGGGATGTGTCCCACCTGGGGGGTACTGATATTGGGAGGGTGGCTGTCCATTCCATATGTCATTGCTATGTGTATATGGACATTACACATGTCTATCATCATGGTGTGGACAATGGCCTTCTGCAAGGTAGGCAGCATGCTGCTTGGTGTGGGTGTGTATGGTGCATGCTGGTATCGCACATCCATGCATACACATTACCCCTGACAGGTGCTATGTGCTGTGATATTGTTCAACACAGTGCTGTATGTGCCCACACACTGATATCCCATGCACATGGATGGTAGCCTGGCCTGACATGGGTACCACATATGTCTACATCCAGTGCCTGCTGCCACCGCCATGTCAGCAGGTGCACCACACAGCACCATCCCTCCCACAGGGACCGTGGTGTTGGGCACAGCATAGGTATCCATGTATGGGGACAGGGATGTTCACATAGCGGGGGCACTGATGGTATCATCCATCAGACCATACACGTATGACGCACACCTCACACACCCAGCCCATTCAGTATGTTGTTCGCAACACTGACACAGCTATACTGCTAGGCCAGGGACATTCCCAGCCGTACATACACAGATGCATGAACATCTGTCTGTGGCATGGGCTACAATGATGGTGGGGTTCAACACATAACGTGTTTGAGTGTGGCTGGTGCAGATGTTCTGTGCACGTGTCTACACGGTAAACCTGTTCTACAGTAGCCAGTGGTGATGTGCTGTGCACATGTCAATGCTGCACATTGTGTTGGTGTCTGTCTGTCAACAGGCCAGTGGTGGAACACACAGGGGTATTAGTGATCAAATATGCATGCCGCCCTGTACAGCTGTACTGCTAACTTCTCAGGTGCTAATGTGTCATGGACATGCACACCTTACCCGGACAGGTGGTAGTGGGTTGCCACCCGTACCCATCTCCTCTTGTGGGTTGCTATGATCCAACACCCTCTTTGTATTGTATGTTCAGGCTATGCACCTGTGTGGGACATGTGGGCATGCACTGCAATACTGCGTACCTTTGCACCCATTGCACAACGTGTCACACAGGTAAACTGGCAGCCATACACGTCACAGCTTGATGACGGTACAACAGGTGTTGTACACACGTAACACATATCTTGTGGGACATGGTCATATGTACAGACATGTCCAACAGTCACGTACCACTGCTACCCCTATATGACAGATATGCAGTACATGTGGCGGTACAGCAACTGTCACATGTAGTCGTGCAATGCCCCCCTACCTACATGGCATGGTACTGCCTGTGGGGGATATGCGTCTGCATCCATACTGTGCCCATAGCTGACAGTTGTACATTGATATGTGCAACATACCTCATTTGGTGTTCACATGGGTGCATGTTCAACATGGCTCCGCATTGTTTGTGTCTGTCACACAGTCATAGTTGTACATGGTTTACATGCCAGGCATGGCTTACTGTATGTGATTCCATGTACTTCATTGGGATACCATCATTATACATTATAACAGCGTATTCCAGCCATCACATAGCCTTCCTAGATGATACTGTTAGCCAGCTAGTAGTAAGTGTTCCGCCATCTTCACATAGGTCACACAGTACGAGGGCGGCTGACACCCATTCTGGGGACAGGGTGCTGACAGCTGTGGATGGGTGTGATGCTGTCGACAACCATGACTGCACCTGATGGTCACATCTGTATGGGTAACATTCACAACACACACCTACCTTCACATAGTAACACATCATCTACAAAAATGGACATTCTTGCCAGAACAATGTGTGCAGTATGTCTGTATGACCACTGTAGGCACCACTGGTGGCCCCCAGCATGGCAGCCAACAGCACCAGTGTATATCCCGTGGACCCATGGGTTACACCATTCACAACACACCTGTCTCAGATGACCCTGTTGTGGATCACAGTGCAGTTCCACACATCATGTTACACTAGGCATCATGCACTGATATGTTGCGGACGTGTGAACAGCTGTGCAACTCAACATATGCACACATGACACATCACCTGGTACAACATATCTCTCATACAACGTGTTATTGTGACCGCCCTGTGATGGCATTACACAGGCTACATGTACTGGGACATGTGATGGCTCACCGGTATATTCACCCTCTGGGTGTGTGTCTAGCCAAGTGTACAGTAGGCAGTGGTCTGAACACAGGGACACTGTACATTGACCTACTGTGTCACTGCAACTGTTGCCTATGATCATACTGTACTGATACAGGCATGTGGTATCTGACCACTATGACAGTCCTGGTCGACCACACTGCTGTGGCACACATGACCTGCGGCCATCTGCCTGGGGTGTAGAGCACACATGTACATCTTCACATGCTATACTGCCTCTGTGGTGGTGTCACATGACTGTCTCCAGCAGGGCTGTAACAGGCAGGCACGGCATGGGGTCATGTGGGACAATGCTTGCACCTTCCACTGTGCTGCACACAAGCAAGGCACACACACTAGTGCACCACTCACATTTATCTGCAGTGACTGGGACCTACCTCCATGCTTTGTGCAGCATGCCTGCAAGTACAGATTGTACACGGATCGTACCTCCCAGGCACATACATGGACTGCAACACACACAGGTGAGGGGATCCCACATCACACAGTGTTTTGCACACATCCTGGATATTTGCCAAACACAATGCATCATAGGTGCTCAATGTGCAGATACCCATGTTTGTGACCACTAGACACATTGTAACACGCAACAGGGTTTACATTGTACACCACAGGTTACATGCTGTCTGTGTTGTTATACTGTACATTGGGCCTCAGACAGCTGATACTGCCATGTGCTGACAGCAACCCACACTTCCATAGAATGGACACCCATGTACCTACACATGCTTGAGGCATGCACTCCATCCAGCTGGATGACACATTACACAACACATACCATACCTACACTACCCTCAGCATGCACAATACCTCCATGTGTCTGGTGTGTTAAACCTGGGGTTATCCCCCTTTGGTGGATGAACACATATGCTTCATGGCCCTGCTAGCCACACCCTGGACACACACCCATCGCAGCATACACGGAACATGTGTACTACAGCCAGTACTACTGACGTCTGCTGACAGCAGTTATTAATGGCATGACACCCCGGCAGATGGACAGTGTACATACATATGCTGACACATACCACAGTGCACTTCTGTAGCATGTACACAATGGTAGGGACCATGCTATTCTACACAGAGACATGGCGGTACTGACCTATTCACAGACGCCACGGTGGTGGACATGTTACATGCACATCTGATGTATGGGCACATGTGCAGGCTGTTGCACGGTGGTGTATATTCACATGTGTGGGGTGCATCACTTGTCAGCCATGGTGGGTCCTCGTGGTCCATCACATGCTCCAAGGCTAGCTAACTACACATGACTGCTGCACATTGCAGTGCGGGGCCTCAGGCAGTGTGGTGGTATGTCTGTGTTGTTTGGCTACCTCCACATTCAATGTCACATACAATAGTCACCCAGGCATTGCAGACCGAGATAATGTTGGCAACGTGCCAGGCGATGGTATACTTACCAACAATACACACTCTCACTCACTACAGGGTTGCAATCCATACATGGACATCGTAGTGTCCCTGTGGACACATACATGGTACTGACATGCACACGTTATGTCCTGGGACACTGGCCCGTTATCACCTTCCGATGTCCCTAGCTGTTATGTCCCACCAACCTGTTTGGTATGTGTCTCCACACCAGCCCACTATTTTCACTGCTAGCCTGTTGTCAGACATTGTGTACCTTGACCACCGCACAGCCGCATCTATCGCACTACACATGGGTGGCACTGCATTGCACGTGTGGGACTGCATTCGTACACCCATGACTGGACCGTTCTGTATGGCACTGGGGCACATCCTCACGAACGTGCTTCACGCACACATTGATGGCCTCCATGCCTTTCCTGGCACCCTTGTTGGCCTTCTGTGTGCCACAGCACGCCACATACACATGCTGGCCACCTGTCGTACCATTGCATGGGTGGTTGGGGTGGTACAGAGGGCAACAAATCAGACGTTGTCCTCACATTGCCCTTCTGCACCATTCCACGTTCTGGTATTGGCAACGTACACATCCACCTGCACATCATACCCTGTGTCTCAGGATGTTTGGCTATATGACTCCTGGACAGGACACAAAGTGATGCAAGCATATCACACTACCTACTACATGTCAGGTACATATGGCATTACACAGTCCTCAGTCATGGGGCCCCTCATGTTCACTATTTGCTTACATACACAACATGCTGTCACAGAGTACTGTCCATGCCTAGATATCCCACATCTACATACCTGGCACCATTATAGCTCCACCAGCTCATACCAATAATGACCATACGGGTGTCAGTGTGGCAGATACATCATGTGGGTGTCATGGCATCAGGATGCATGACACATGGTGCATGCACATCACCTTTACATAGCAACATTCACCCACTGACTATCACATGGATACTGGCCCCGTACATGCATATCACATTGTACATGGTTGCTGTACACACAAATGCCCCACACGGTCCTGTGGTTACCGTATTCCACTGTGGCATGGATACACTTCTGCAGGGCCACACCTATCTATACTGTGTGTGATGCTGGTACATAGGTAGCCATTGTACTTGTGGCATACACACATCTACACACGGTCAAGGGTACAATACCACATTCATGGTGTACCTTCCACAACAGCTACGACTTTACATGGCACAGCATTGCCATGCCACGATGTGTACCAGGCTCGGACAGTTTACATATGCGGCTGACAGATGGAAAACACATCTGTACACATCTGCATACCACATACACAGGGGTGTCTTCTGCTCTAACACGGACCATGTCCTCCGCATTACTGATGCATATACTCCTCATACATGACAATTGCAGTGGGCAGTGTGAACAGACCGCTCATGGATATGTGCACACATGCCACACTGCATGGGCTGGGCTTCTGCGTTACTTCCACAGACACAACACACACCATGCTGTGTAACATAGGTCCTGTGCACATCCCACAGGGACACACAGTGGCACTGTTCATGTGATAGCTCCCTTGCTGTTTGAGTGACACGTAGTCATGGTACCACCACAGCAGCAGTACTGTGTAAACATGCAGTTGACACCCACCTCTGCTGTTCACTGGACACTACCATGGGGAGGTGATACTACTGTGTACACTGCACATGTGTTTACACATGGACCTGCCAGACTTCATTGTTGCCCACATTGCACCTGCTACAGATCGTTTGGGCATGGTTACTTGCTGTTCCTTCCATTTCAGATGGCTATGATGCTACTACTCTGTCCCATACCTACAGGCCATATGTATCCTGTTATTGTACGTACCAATAGGCAATACCTCCATTGTGCATGATATGCCTGTGATACTGTGTATGATGTCTGTCATATCCACCATGACAGCTTTACATTACACATAGTTGACATAGTATCCCGTACTGCAAGGCATACGTGCACGTCGGGCGCACATTACATATGACATCGACGGTATATGCCCATACACATGTGTGCTGTGACAGTATACATACATGTCCTATCCCCTGCTATGGGACTTCCTTGTTGGACATCCACTGCCAGCATCGGCGTGTGGTCTGGCATTGTTCTCTTATGCCCCTGTGGCAGCCCTTGTGGTGTCCCGGCTGTGTACATGATGTCCCACTGCTGTGCACATGGTGTCCACAGTCGTTGGTATGCTCAGCAGGATAGCACTACATAACCACCTTTCACCACTCTCTGCATTATGGACAAGTATCATTACTTACAAACACCATTCCCATACAGTACAGCTTCGTCATAGACATCATGCGTTACACACCCGTACATATCGTGTGTTCTACATACCTTGTCGGTGTTTCATTCCGTTTTTCGTTCCGTGTATCGGTATTCCTACTTATTACTCTTTCCGTTGTACACTGCTGGTTCGGTATGAGCATACGGTTTGAATATCCTGGAAGTCATCCTTATATCCGTCGATACCTGCAACATGTGGGTTCATACCACCAATTGCTGTTCCTCAGTGTGTAATTGTGCGCATATCACCTGTGCATCTACTCCATTCAGACATTACGTGTTGTAACTAGGGTATGGTTGGATTCCTCACCTGGGCGTTGGCTATTTGCCCTACCTTCGTGGAGATGGTCTGTGTTGTGTTATGTTATGTGTAACTGCAGCCGCTATGCGTGGCGACAGGTACATTTCACAGTGGTGTTAGCCGTGGATTGTGTGTGTTGGGTATGGTATTAGGTTCGACATGTGGGTGTCCCTGTCCTGACGGTGTCTGTTGATGGCGTTTTACATTCGGATGTGTAACATAGCTGTTGTATTCCTTTAAACAACGCATGCAAGTATGCATCCGCTGTTGATTGTGTTTCCCACGCGAGATGTTGCGGTTATGCAGATGTCATTGACTGCCTGTATGTTTGTGCTGCTATTACGGCTTGTATCCCTTTAATATGTACGATGGGGAATATCGGAGGTTGTAGGTGATGGATACGGGTTGTGGGCCTTGCATCTCTACATACACGGTATGGTTGTCTGTGTGCTCCATCCCTGCCTGGGGAGTTGACAGTTAATTGTCTGTTGGTCTGGGAGTGTAGGTTGTGTTGTTGTCATGTGGTGTTGGTATCGCCTGCGTGTGTGCTTCATGCATGTATTCCTCCGTCACATCTGTGGTATATCAGCGGTTGTTTGTATGTGACGACTATCCCTTGTCATTCTGTCCCAGATATTTACAGTCATTGTGGTCCTGTACTTGGGATGGCCTGTTTGCCAGTGGTTGCCACCTATTCAGGTGGGGATTGCTTGTTTGACACTTGTAGAACACACAGCGGTGTTTACGGGCCGATACGTGGCCACGGTCAGTACCGAGGTAGCACATACGTATTTCCGCGGTACATACCTATTGCTGTGTGACTTTGCCGACGTATCATTTTGTGATTAGCATATCGGTGTCATACATACGGTCATGATTAGTACATACGTGCTTTCCATTTCCTGTGGGGTTTATTCCTGTGCTACATTCTGGGACTTTGTCACTTTGCATCGTTATACATCGCCACACGCCTAGCCAGGGTGGGGCTCTCACTACTACTTTGGGACTACTGGTGTACATATGCCTGTGGCTAATGTACTGTATGCCTACACATATTATTCCACTCTGCCTCTAACATGGCACCAACATACACATATTACAGAGACACACACATTACACTCGCACAGCGACACACACGGCACCCTCACCGCACACATACACATACTACGGCAGTCACGGGGACGGTTGCACACAGTACCTGTGTGGGCCACATCACCGGCGGCGGTGTCTACCTCCCCCCTCATATCATCATGGTATTACCCACGCATGTACTGTTACTGTACTGTGGCTTGGCGATCATTCCGACTCGCGGTTATGCATTTTGGTATGTTGACCTTTCCATGGTTGGCGGTATCCTCTTCTGTTAAACCTCCCGGATGCTCAGGTTGTCGTTTCACTATGTATACTATGTACAGATATCGCGTGTTACATCTCTGTCACCTTACATCCCTCTGATTCCCTGTCTTACCTGTAGTACTTATATGTATATGTGTACATATATTTCTATATATGTAATTATATCTATCTACATATCTGTATATGCACATATATGCATGTTTATATGTATACACCTTGCGGCGAACGTGGCAGCATACAGCAACGCCGTCTGCTGTAGGACCCGCGTACGGTTCAGGTGTTGGCATTCCATGCTCCGCTGGCTGTTGGGTGTACAGTGTTTGGGTGCTGCCTGTTGGAGTCACACATGGGGCCACCCATACGGTACACTTTACGGGTGGTCATGTTTGTGTGCCGTCCATTTCACTGTGTGTGCAGGTAGGGAGGTGTCAGTCCATGGGGCCTATGCTGTCAGAGTATGTGCTATACGTTCCCTCTTTGCCAGGGCATAGGCATATTGGGTACGCCTCCGTCTGCCTACTGGGGCTGGCACAGTGTGTTCATGGTCCTGAACCCTCTGTGCCTGGACTGGCCTTGGCAGTTGTGGTGGGCTTTGTGGCCCTTCACCATTATGTCCCTGCAGCAGCTGCTTCCGCAGGATCATATTATGTAGCATGGCACATACTATGAATATGTGGGCACATGTGCCTGGAGAGTACTGCAGGGCTCCACCGGATGTATCCAAGTACCGGAACCATGATTTCAGCATCCCAAACACACGCTCTATGATTATTCCGGTTTGTGCGTGTGCCTCATTATGGCGTTCTTGCATGTGTGTGTGTGTGCATTTCTGATGGGAGTCATCATCCACGGTTCCAGTGCATAGCCAGCATCCCCCACAAGGTGGCCTTGTGGGATGTCCCCCCTGGTGAATACCTGGTACAGCTGTGAGGCATGCCAGATATGGGAGTCGTGGTAGCTTCCAGGGCTGCCAGCACACACATCCATGATAATGCTCTGCGCATTGCACACAACCTGGCAATTGATGGAGGGGAATCCCTTGTGGTTTATGTAGCGTCTACCCTGCTCCCCAGGTGGTGACTTGATTTGTATGTGCGTACAGTCTATCGCACCCAGTACCTCCGGGTATTGTGCCACACGGTGGAAGTGGCACATATTGCTAGCCAACTCCTCCTGAGATCTGGGGAAGTATATATGCTCATTGGCATGTGGTAACATGGCATCCAGAAACTGGTGTAGTACCCTGGATGCTGATGCCTGTGAGATGCCCATTATGTCCCCAGTTGGCCTTTGAAAGGTACCTGTGGCCAGTATTCGCAAGCTTACATATACCTTTGTGTCCACTGGGATGGGCTCCCCTCTGTTGTTTCTTGTTCTCAGGCATGGCCGGCACAGCTCCACTATTTGCTGTAATGTGTCCCTATCCACCCTGTAACGCTCTACTATCTCCAGGTCTTGTAGCCCCTGGTAGGTTACCCTTGGTCTGAACACTCTCCTTCTCCTCTGAGGCCTACGGTAGTTGCCGGCACCCTCCTCCACAACACCGTCTGTCTCTGACACATGCTGATGGATCACGGCCACGGCAGCACCCAACATGTACATTTTAAAAGTTCCCCGTGTGTTTACACCTATAGTGCCGCGTTTGGGAATACACGGCTGTGTGTTGTGTGCATTCACACTTTATACTGTTGTGCTATACACCCGGTGATGTCATAGGGTGTGTCTGTGCGGCCGTATCTGGGGATTATCTTCCGTGTTTTACCATTGGCACTGCAATGCTGTTGCCTGTGGTGTTGCATTACTCTTGCCTGCAATGGATTACCTTTCGACCTTCCCTTACTGTTTCTGCACGTTGCACCTACTATTTCCTGGCATGCATCCTGCAGAGCCCTGTCATGTGTAGTTTCTGGGACATGGCATATCGTGCGTTTTGTGTGCCGCCGTTATGCTGCCTGTCTACTTGGCTTTGCTGTGTCAGGTCTTCACTCTTTGCAATCTGCTACCTCCCCTACTTTCTTTGCATTCATATGCCTCCCCTATCCCGTTTTGCAGGTTTCTGCATGCAGAGTTGTCAGCTGCCACCGATTGGCCTTCGTGGGTTGATTAGTGTTGATTGCTCATTACTACTCCAATTACACTGCTTCCGCATTTCCTCATATTGTCAACATCACCTTCCTGTTTCCGATGTTATTTGCGAGGCGAGCGTCACATGACTGGGTTAAGGGAACGTAGTCATCCTCGTGCACATGCACCTCTGTGCGCATTGTGTGCTCTCAGCTCAACTATTTCCCCACACACCGGTCCTGCAGCTGTGATGTGCACTGTACAGCCCAGGTTTGCTGAGCTCCAATGTGCTTCCTCCTACAGTGGCACACCCCTTTGCAGGTGACATGTATTCCCTCTGAGCCACTCCTCGGTGTATTACCGCTGCGCCGTTTAGTACAGCCTTACGCCGGCGGGGGTTTTGCGATTCAGTATTATCTGCCTCATTTGCGTGGCATTGACTACTAATTCATAGTTACCACGCCAAACACTGCTGCGAGTCCTTGGCAACCCTTGCACCGTGGTTGTGGCTTTCCATGCATACCATGGTGTATTGTGGCTGTGAAGCTGATGTGTTTACGCTGCTGTTTTATAACATTGTCATATTATTTCATTGTTTTGCACCTTCCGCAGACATGTCCTGGGGTTCTGCTGTGAGTTTCTGTGGACATACCATTTATGTTATTATTTACATGTTGTGCATGTTTTCTTTTGACATTCTCTGTGTCTTTCGCCATTGGCATATGGCAACAGTGTGATATCTGATGCTGACAGCCTTCCGTTACTCCTATGTTATGTTTGGGAAAATGTAAACCGTATTTTTTGGTTTACATTGCCGTGGCCTTATGCTACGCCTGCGCCACTTCGTGGATCGCTATATGCCTTCATTTGCATGGTGCAACACCGTACATGGGGTGTTTAGCATACCTACGCCAGAGGCGGCGCGGATCCGGCACACGCCGGTAGTGCACGTGGGATTGGATCGTACCTGAATCGTTCGGCGGCCATATTTGGCATTGTAATGCCTACGCTATGCGTGCGCTTGGCGCAAGGTTCATGAATCCCGTGGAGAGTGTTTGTCCACCCTAATATAATTAATCCAATTATGTTCTGTGATTTCTCTTTTAGTCACTAAATCTCCTCCTCCCAAATCATTACTTGCCTTTTGTGCTACTCTAAATGTAAATGTATGGTCAACTCCAAGCATCATAACATGTTTGCTTAATGTATTACTTTCCACCTCTCTTCTTATTTTGGACAAATGTAACCCTACTCTTTCCTTTAACTGCTGATTGGTCTTGCCTATGCAGAAACATTTCATACAGTTAGCAATATAGACTATATTTGCTATAGTACATGTAGCAAAAGTATTAAAAGTAAACATTTTTTAACAATAGGATGTACAAAAGAAGTTTCAGGATTAATATCATTACAAAAAGAACAATTAAAACATGGAACAGTACCCTTAGTATTAACCTTTAATTTAAGTTGGTATTGGGATACTAAGTCTTTATAGCATAGTTTTTGCTTTATGTTATTTTCTTTTTTAAATGTAAAAGATGGTTTCTCATCCACTATCCTTTTCATTTCAGAGTTAGATGCAAGATGGGCCAATTTTTACATATCACAGATCTAATCATAAAAGCATGCTTATTGCATTCTGTAATATATCTACGCACTTATCCTATTTCATTTCATTGGCTTAAACAGCAAATATTGTCTGGGGATTACTGGTAGGTTAATTTCATTTAATCACAATAATCACAATAATTTTTGTTATAACAAATATATGGCATAAAAAATTAATACTGGCACAGTGTTTATTTAGTTATTTGTTGGTCTGTTTGTTTATTTGCAAATTGTAAAATGGAGATGTCAGGTTGGGAAGTATTGCTTCAATGTGTGTGTCCTAGTGAGATAACATCAAGACTACGACAGTGGTACACAGTTGATGAAAACAGCTACACCTTTGAAAGAATGTAACATTGTATGCATTAAATGAAATGTAAACCATATAAACATAAAAAACAATACAGCCTAAAAATGGTTAATACTGTTCATTTGCAGTATATATACACTGACAAGATGGAAGTAGTTTTGACAAATAAAATGCACATGAACTAATAAAGTGGTTTGGTTTTACAATATGACACGTAATTAATAGACTGTAGACAAAAGACAGTAATCAGATATGTAATATAATTTGTAAACATCATGGGGTGTGTTCAGAAAATTTGGCATTTTAGTAATGTGCTGCAGTAGCAGTGTAACACTAAGAAGTGATTCAAAAACAGTCAGATTGAGCAAATTGTTGCCTTACTTTCAAACACACACACAAACACACACACACACACACACACACACACACACACACACACACACACACACACACACACACACACACACACACACAAACACACACACACATACAGACACACACACACACACACACACACACACACACACACACACACATGCACACATATACACAAAATCCCATCCAGTTATGATCATGTCCATACACAGATACACATACACAGAGGCAGAGACACAGACAGACACGTGCAAGTGGGCACACACACACACACATGCACACACACACACACACACACACACACACACACACACACACACACACACACACACACACACACACACACACACACACATATACACACAGTCTCACAATGTTTACTAACTTGCTTACTAACAGTGACATTAGCGCAACCACTACTGCCACAAGCAGCGATGGATGCTTACTGTCAAGCTACCATGTTCAAGTTTGCACTGCTTTGCTTTGAAATAACATGGCAGACGTTGTGTTGCATCATTGTGGTATTTTGATTATGGTATATGGTTTCATGGGAGGATACATGGCTTTTGTACATTAGCTCTACCAGAGACTACCATATTTGCTTACAACTTTATCCAACAAAACTGCTGCTGTGATACTTGCCTTAGCCTTCATATGCATGCAGTGCTACAGTGGTCTTTGAATAACTTCCTTGGAATGCACTGCATAATCCATCTACCAACAGGATTGTGGACTATGCAATATTTATAAATACTACCCAGTATTAGGTCAACAGAAAACAAGTTTCATCATAGTTTGGGGACTCCACTCTTACACAACAAATATTGCAGATATGGGTGCTAAGAGAGTCATCAATGTAAGATCATCATGTGTGTTTCTTATCTTAGTGGATCTTAATCCACAGTTTAAATCTTATCTGAAGAGATGTTTTCTAACGCTTGCTCAAACAAGTGGAAAACTTAGACTCACTGTACTCATTAATAGATTTGAAGATGTCAGCAAGAGTGTTGATGACTTAGTACTCTGAAGGGAAATTATCCATTTCATTATGTCACAAAGGGAAGGAAAGCCTCAATTATGTTGAAGTGTATGCATCAAGCAGATCTGAGAGGTATTAAGGTAGTGATTGAATTTTACGTAACTCTGTTCTTATCTTTAACCATTCAGCATAACAGCAACATGCAAATATTTATTTATTTTGGTTTAAAGACATTTTTTATTAATTTAATATATTTACACTATACAAACAGAAAGGAATAAATTCAACATTACATACTGTTATACAATGTTAGAAATACATTGAATCAACAAGGTAATCTCATATAATTAACACATGAAGAGTCTTGGTATTTCTATAGCAACATTTCAAAGCACTTCCAACCACTAAAAGTCTTAGTATGACTTATAGATCTTATTCTGATCACTTCCTTTTCATTTTTACATAGTATTGCTGATAAATTTAAGAATCCTTTGGGCACAGGAACTGAACTTGATTTCTAATTTTTCATAATAAATGTTCTAGAAACTGTCAAAAGACTCTAAAATATTTTAGTTGTTTGGCTTTTACAGATGCAGGAAATAGGACATTCATTGGTATTACTGATTTATTTAAAGAACAATTATTAGACCATACCCTTTAAAACATACCTATCTCTTCTTAATATACATTTAATTTTTGTACAGTTGATAAACCTATGTCCAATCACCTTTTATATCCTTACTACTTCTCCAACAAACAGAAAAAATCAATTTACTAAACTTAGAAAGTTTGTAGGGTGTAACAAACATATATATATATATATATATATATATATATATATATATATATATATATACATATATATATATATATATATATATATATATATATATATATATATATATGTATATATATTACCACATTGAAAACATTCCAGTATAAACTTGATGAAGTTTGATTAACTTATCTAAGTTAAAACAAAGCAGCCTCTGCACGTACGGCAACTGCATGGCCCCAAAATACTGAAATACAAATGATAAAAAAGAGGAGCCAGCAAACTATGGCAATTCAGTATTTAATCATATTAAGTCATGTAAAAACATGAAATGGAAGCAAATAACAGACCGGTTTCGGCTATAAAAGAGACATAGCCTTCATCACTGTAATACAAATCAATGATTCCATTGCTCCATTTTGTAGTTAGCACGTTATCAAAGTTGAAGCTCATTGGTTGTTCAAAAACAATCATTGAGACCAGGTGGAAATAAAACACCCAACTTGATGATACATTTCTTTTCCTTAGTATTTCATATTGTGTGTCATCCAGCTTTATTGGTCCTGTTGCCCATGACTCTATCAATAACCATGAATCTGAAATATGCATTCTTATGTGTCATTGAGTGTTTGTAGAGAGCATTACTAGTGTGTTTGGTTCTGATGTTGTTGTAGTGTTCTGATATTCATAACCTTAGAGGTCTAGAGGTTTGACCTACATAAAATGCTGAGCAGGTGCAAGTTGTGAGATAGATGAACAAATCAGTACCACAACTGGCAAAGAACCCAATGTCATATACATTTCCAGTATTCTGACTAGCAAACTGCTTGGATTTAGTAACCCTCTCACAATGGGTACAGTCTCCACAAGACACACAGCCCACAAGTTGATTGCCAGTCAAAGTTTTTTGTGTAGGATCTTGTTTGGTCCTGGAGCTGTGTTTGAGAGGCTGAAGTGTGATCCTAAATTTCTGCCTTTTTGAAAAGAAAAAAGGCATCTGTCCAGTAGAAATCCTGAAAGCTTGCTATCTGCTAAGAGTATGTTCCAATGCCTTTGGACACTGTTTAGTAACACGTCAGAATTCCTCCCATACATGGTTACCAAATGAATCACTGATTCATTGCCTGTTTTTTTTTTCTTACACGTCAAAATATCTTTCCTATCTAACATAGATACCCAATATCTGGCATTGAGGATGTGAAGATTGGGTGAAGATAGGTAAAGGCTGCCAGCCTAGCCAGATAAAATTTTGGAGATAATTCTGTCATTTGTAAATATTAATGTAAACCACAGGCTTGTGTCTTAAATGGTAAAAGTAGTGTTACATGTGGAACGGGAAAATAATGTAACAACACTGCACTCTACTGACCAAGTAAAGCATGTTGTGACCCTTTGATGTAAACACGGCTCCAGGCAGTCTAGGTGAAGGAATTCTTGCTATTGTTTTAAGGCCAGAGTTAATGGCCAGAATTTGCATGCATAAATGTCCTTTATTGCTCTGATTTCTGCCCAGAGGTGAAGAATGTAAACATAGTTTCTATTAGCCTGGGAACCCAGGAAAATGTGAAGAATGATGTAATGTGAACCAGGAATGTGATTTTAAAAACAGAGAGAATCAGAGAGCATTAAGCATTTTTGTCTTGGCCATCCAACTCATCAGCACTCTGCCTTTGCTCTATATGCAAGTTATCTTAGACTTGTGTTTTCTGTGATGTCAGAACTGTACTACTGAATTATTTTAAATATTTCTCTGTGATCTCTGAACTCTTGACTAGAACCGTATAGTAAAAAGTATTGTCTTGTGTTTTTAATTATTTATTATTAAATATTTTTAAACCCTTTTAACTGTGGCTGTTTTGTGTAGAGATAATTTAAGCTCTAGAGTACATTAAATGTATATAGTAATCCTGTACCAAGTGACTCTAATACGCCTTGACTGTTTAGTTGCACTTACCAGGTCAATAATAATATTGCACAGTAATAATTGGACACCCTTTTAAGGGCCTTTGGGTAGCCGATAATTATTAGCTGGGTGGTGGCAGTGATTTCTACTGTATAGTCTGGGTAAAAGGGGCACAGCTGGAGAACCTGTGCCAGCCTTCCCCAGGATTGTCTATGTGGTTGTACACAACTCTTATCTCAAAGTGTGTGTATGTCAGCTACTTGGTCAGGGACACAAAGCACTGGTTGGACAGAGAGGGTGCTGGAGGTTTTAGCTTGCCCAGCTGGCTGAAATCTGGACCCTATAGCTGTGCCAGTGAGGAGTCTTATTGGGAACCTGGAGAGCAAGGGAGCATCGAGCTCCGCTGGACTGACTGTGATCTCTGTGTGCTCTTATGGGAAATTACACTTTACTGTTTGTATTTATCCTTTCCTCCTATATGAGATGCTCCTCACTGGTGTTTGTGGTGAGGATTGAGGCTCCTTGATTGCTGGGCCAGGTCATGGGCATCACAGAGGATGATACCCATTTTGTAACACCTGTCTTTGAATCTGGTCATTAAGTCCTCCTTAAAATGTCCATAGGTGGCTGGATTTGAACATATGCACTTTATCTGTAGAAACTGAGATTTTGGTATGTTCCTGCAGATGTGTGGTGGGTGAAAACTGGAGGCATGGAGAAGAGAATTATATTGTGGGTATTTCTGATAGACCTCTGTTTCTTAGTCATTATCTTGATGACTGTTTGCTAGTATGGAGATCTGATGAGGAATATTTAATGGAGTTTGTGGGGTACCTCAATGACAACAAATGGGGTATACAGTATATAGCTAATTATAACATTCAAAAATCACTTTTCTGTTTGTTTTGGTTACCAGGAATGTTGATCACACTCTAGGAACAGAGGTCTATCAGAAATACCCACAATATAATTCCCTTCTCTGTGCCTCCAGTTTTCACCCACCACACATCTCCAGGAACATCTCAAAATCTCAGTTTCTACGGATGAAACGCATATGTTCACATCCAGCGACCTATGAACATTTTAAGGAGGACTTAATAACCAGATTCAAAGACAGGGGTTACAAAATGGGTAACATCCTCAATGCCAGAAACTGGGTATCTACATTAGATAGGCGAGATCTTTTGAGGTACAAGGAGAAAAAAATAGGTAATGAATCAGTGATTCATTTGGTAACCACATATGGGAGGAATACAGACGTGTTACTAAACAGTGTCCCAAAGGCATTGGAACATCCTCTTAACAGATAGCAAGCTTTTGGGATTTCTACAAGACAGATGCCTTTTTTCTTTTCTAAGCGGCAGAAATTTAGGATCACACTTCAGCCACTTCAAACACAGTTCTAGAACCAAACAAGATCCTACACAAAGAGCTTTGATTGATGATCTACTCATGGGCTGTGTCCCTTGTGGACACTGCACCCAGTGTGAGAGGTTACTAAATCCAAGCTGTTTACTAATAAGAATACTGGAAATATATATATGTCATTGGGTTCTTTGCCATTTGTGGTACTGATTGGGTCACCTATCTCGCAACATGCACCTGCTCAGCATTTTATGTAGGTTAAACCTCTAGACATCTAAGGTTATGAATATCAGAACACTACAGTGACATCAGAACCAAACAGACTAGTAATGCTCTCTACAAACACTCAGTGACACATAGGAATGCATGTTTCAGATTCATGTTTATTGATAGTCATGGGCAACAGGACCAATAAAGCTGGATGCACACAATATTAAATACTAAGGAAAAGAAATGGGTCATCAAGTTGGGTAGTTTATTTCCACCTGGTCTCAATGAAATTTTTGAATAACCAATGAGCTTCAACTTTGATAACATGTTAACTACAAAATGGAGCAATGGAATCATTGATTTGTATTACACTGATGAAGGCTATGTGTCTTTTATAGCAGAAACTGGTCTGTTATTTGCTTCAACTTCATGTTCTTACATGACTTAATATGATTAAATATTGAATTGCCATAGTTTGCTGGCTCCCCTTTTTATCATTTAACTTATTTAAGTTACAAAGTTTTATTCTTAAAATCTTTTGAGTCACTCAATTGATTACTGTCTAAAAAGTTCCAGAACTTTGCATCAAAATGATTATTATTATTTATATAATTAACTTACATAACTTGGACAGTCTTCCTTTACCGGTCAATTTACCTTCAATGATACCATTCATATATTCATATAATGAGGAAATAGTGTTCTGCTCCTTCTCACTGATATTTTCTACAAATTGATTTAATTTGTTACTGATGGATAATATTAACTGATTAACAGATTCATCTTATTTATAATTATTTTATTAAATATGCTGATGACTTAGCTTTTCCTTTTTCAAAACAACCAGACCATAATACTAATCCATTCTGTTTTACATAAAAATACATACATACAAATATTTCCAGCATGGGCATTAATGCCCTTCTTGCTTGCCAATATACCAAAACTGTTGTTCCCATCATAAGTGTTCAGGTTATTCTTAAACATATCTAAACTAGTACTTGCTTTAATGTAATTTGGTAGCCTGTTCCATGCATCAGCTACTTTGTCAGGGAATCAATCAGTTCACTTCTCATTCCTATAAAATTTTCTACATAGGTTATATGATGAATCTGTAGAACTTTTTGATAACCCCAAACATTCCCAGAGGTAGTTGTCTCTAAATGCCCTATATAGTTGAATATAAAATAAAATTTCCTCTTAGATATCTGTAAGAGACTCTGTCAACTTCAGATATTTTAGTCTTTTATAGTAGCTTAAATTTTCACATCCATGGATGCCCTTGGTATATTTCACTGCACTCTTTCCAGTTTACTCAGTCTTGTTTTCTTAAAGCATTTATATATGGTTATTCTGTAGTCAAGATGCGGTTTAATGTAACTAACAAACAATGACTTCATCATTTTTGATTTCTTAGATGTTATAAATATTTTTATATAACCTATAGTTATATAACTATCATTAACCAATTGGTTGATGCGATTAGAAAAACTTATAGCTGAATCTTTCCATATAACTAGGTCCTTGAATGAGTCAACAGTTTCAATCACTGTGTGCTATATTAAATATTCACCTTTCAATTTATGTATCCCAGATCTTATATGCTTAGTTTTTGATGTATTTATCAGCATATTATTCTCCTGTGCCCAAATGGTCAATTCTGTCAAGTTAGTTTGCAAACATGCCTTATCTGTAACACATGTAATCAGTTTGCCCAATTTCAGATCATCTGCATATAGACTGCAGACCACCTCAGATGAAAATGTTAAGTCTGAAAGATACAGTCTAAACAAGTAAGGGCCGAGGACAGAGCCCTGTGGGACACCATGACTGTAACCAAGGATTTTACCTATCCCATTGCAGTATGATTCTCGCCATGTTCTATTTGTAAGCCATGCAGCTAACCATCATATCAAGATTATCAAGAGGACTTCAATATGCAGTTGTACTAATTTATTGATCAATGTTTTGTGTATGACCCTGTCAAATGATTAAGTTAAATCTAAATAAATTACATTGCAGCACAATTTTTCATTCATAGCTGTTATTATATTGTTATAGAATATCATGCTACAAGTGGTAATAGAGCTACTTTCAACATATGCATGTCCCAGCCTATCCAGTTCTGACAGTAACTTATCCAGTATTACCTTCTCCTTTATTTTTCCACAACATGAAAGTAACTTAAGGGTCTATATGACTCTGGGTTTGTCCTACTCCCCTTTTCCATTAAAGATGGTTTTAATAAGTGCATGTCTCCAGTCTTGAGGAATCCTCTCATATTTATATGACCTAGTGAATAATAGATATAATGGTACCATAAGTTTTTGCTGAAACATTCTCGGGTCATTGTTACTAATTCCATCTCTTCCTTGTGGTTTGTTTGGATCCAAATTGTGCAGTTCTTTTCCAATATAATCTAATTTGATTCCTGTATCTGGGGTTATCTGGATGTCACTAGGACAACTTATCAACCCTTTTGTGGAGTCAATCTGTTTTGCATAAG
The DNA here is from genome assembly GCF_019279795.1 of Protopterus annectens. Taxonomy (NCBI): domain Eukaryota; kingdom Metazoa; phylum Chordata; order Ceratodontiformes; family Protopteridae; genus Protopterus; species Protopterus annectens. Next base: position 83,484,574 of record NC_056731.1, read on the forward strand.
ATTTTGTAAATATATCTATAATCTATTGTGCCTGGGAATAATTTTTAGAATCTGAACACAGTTTATCAATTTGTGTGTCTTTACTTCATCCACATCATACGTATCTATAAAAGGTTTCCTATTATGCTTAATATCTTTATATAAATCTTTATATATTTTTTCTAATTTTTCTTGGTGTTGTCTCACACTATGCTTAATCTGCTTGTCCAGCTTGTTTATTTCAGTTTTCAAAGCTGTAGTTCAATCTCTCTTCCATTTATATATATTTTTTGTCTCTCACCATAAACAGATATCTTGTTCTCATGGAAATATATCTCCTGATGTTATATGCCTAGATCCTGATGTTAAACATTTTTTGATTTTTTGCACTCAAACAATTTTTCCTACAAACTTTCCACATTCCATCTGCAGTTTTTCACTGAACACTTCACTCCAGTTAGTTGTACATAGTGGCTGTTTTACATCCATACAATCTGTAATTAACCTTCTGTGTATTGATTTAAATTTCCATTTGGTAGAATTGTCTAGCAACAAATTAATCTTTATAACCCCATGATTACTGCATATCAATGGTGGTAAAAGCTGACTTGAAGTAACAGAAATTTCTTCAGGAACACAATGTCTGTATATGTTCCATCCCCTGACATTTTTTTTTACAAATCTTGCTCCTGAATATACATTGTGAATAATTTCCTTACTAGCATTGTTGAATCAATGTTATTCCAGTATGTTTCTGGTAAATATAAGCCTCCAGCTAATATTATCCATCCCTCCTGTGTTTCTTACAAGAAATGTATGTATTCATCTAAGTCATCTGCACTTGATTTCGGTGGTCTATACCCTCCAAAAATTGTTATATGTTCCAGGGTTGTCTTTATTGTCATAGTTACACAGTTTATAGTAGTGGTGTTATCACTGCACATGTAATAAGCACAGGTCTCATAACTATCTTTAATCCCTATCACAACACCACCACCTGATTTTTTGTTAGAATGTCTGTTACAGTAAAAACAATTATACCCTGACAGAACAGGTTTCCAGTTATTGTTCTTTAATCATGTTTCACAAACAATAGCAACATCAACTTGTGGGAATGTAGCAACCCCCCCCCAAAAAAAAAAACACACATTATTATTAATGCTCATAGCATCATTAACAGCCATCAGAGATGCATCAAATGTTGCTATCTATGAACTGTTAAATTTTCAACCTGGCAAAATTACTGCCTAGTGGTTGTCAAATATTGCAAAATATCTGCTGCAAAATACTCTTCCCTGATCTTGATAAAATCACACCATCCTGTCTGAACACATACGTGCCCAAAACTAGGCTTGGATGCTCTACACATTTTCATTTATAAAACAAGACATTTTTTCCATGTAGGTATTTTCCCCAAAAATCTTTTCATTCAGAGTGACCTGACTATCATTTCTAAAGGTGATTTGAGAAAAATATGTCCTAACACCAGTACAAGCTATACTATCTAAGAGTGCTGTCAGTTTCTTACTAACAGTCAGATAATCCTTGTTGATAACATAATTTGTACTGACATGAGTAAAAACGGATCCATGCTTCCTTACATTAAAGCACTCCAAGGCTTGTCTCACATTTTCTATTTTTGTTCCTGGCAAGAATAATACTATTCATTGTTCATTATCTTCTCCACAAATATCAGTTCCTCTAACAATTGAATCTCCAATTACAAGAATATCTTTGCTGGCTAGCTCTGAAGAATCTTCATTTTCTAATACAGTAATATCTGCTCTATCAATTGTTATGAAGGATAGATCTTCATCACCATTAGTCTTATTAATCCCACTCTTTTCATTGTGTATCAAATTTTCATCCACCTGGTATTGTAAATTCACAACTTGAGCCATGTAGTCAACATCTGTCCTTCTCTTCTTTTTTTTCATACAATAATGTTCTTCAATCCTTCTGTGACGATTAGGGAGAGATGGGCAAAGGCTGCCAGGCTAGTCAAATAGAATTTGATACATAATTCTATCAACTGTATAAATAAATGCAAAATACAGGCTTGTGTTTTTAAATGTAAGAAAACACTGTAAAATGTGAACTTCAAGATTGTTGCAACATTGCCATCTGATGTAAGGAAAACCAAGCCATGTATTTCAAATGTATCTTTTAAAGTTGAAAAGATCTTATGAATCTCTTTAATGTTTTACAATTCAGATCCAGTGTGGCTGGATGAAGGTTTCATGCCCATTGTTTTAAGGCTAAAGTTTATGACTAGAATTTAGATGTGGAAGGTGCTTTATTGCTCTAGTTTCTGTAAGAATATACATGTGAAATGATTTGTATTGTTGTAAGTTCTGAGCAGGTGTTAGATTGCTAAATAATGAAGTTTGTGGCTTGAGAACTCAGACCAGGTGTTAAGATGATGCAATATGAATACTGGGAAAACCTAAGTGTCAGCAATGATGTAATTTAGGAGGGCCTTAGAGACATGTTTGTTAGTAATGTTTAGTATGCTCATTTTCCTTAATTTTGGTAACCAAAATTTAAACATGAACAATCCCTTAGCCTGTCTGATGTAGACAGTCCATCACATATGCATAAAATGGGTGGACAATAGATTAAAAATGTATTACTGACTGAAGAGCA
>NC_056731.1:83487211-83567211 GCF_019279795.1 Protopterus annectens
TTTTACATATATTTTTTAAGGTTTAAGGTTCTTTAAATATTTAATTGTTTAATTAACTAATTAATGATGTATTGTTGGGTGTGAGTATAAATGTAACATTATTGTTTGTAATGGCCGTCTGAAGAAGTGCATTGATTGTTTATGCATGAAAGCGCTAACAGATTAAAAGACATCTTTCAGTGACTGGCGTGATTTGTTGGAGCTTTATTTGTCTTTTTTTACAAGTTTTGCTCCTGAATATGCATTGTGAATAATTTCCTTACTAGCATTGTTGAATCAATGTTATTCCAGTATGTTTCTGGTAAATATAAGCCCCCAGCTAATATTATCCATCCCTCCTGTGTTTCTTACAAGAAATGTATGTATTCCTCTAAGTCATCTGCACTTGATTTCGGTGGTCTATACCCTCCAAAAATTGTTATATGTTCCAGGGTTGTCTTTATTGTCATAGTTACACAGTTTATAGTAGTGGTGTTATCACTGCACATGTAATAAGCACAGGTCTCATAACTATCTTTAATCCCTATCACAACACCACCACCTGATTTTTTGTTAGAATGTCTGTTACAGTAAAAACAATTATACCCTGACAGAACAGGTTTCCAGTTATTGTTCTTTAATCATGTTTCACAAACAATAGCAACATCAACTTGTGGGAATGTAGCAACCCCCCCCGAAAAAAAAAAAAAAACACATTATAATTAATGCTCATAGCATCATTAACAGCCATCAGAGATGCATCAAATGTTGCTATCTATGAACTGTTAAATTTTCAACCTGACAAAATTACTGCCTAGTGGTTGTCAGATATTGCAAAATATCTGCTGCAAAATACTCTTCCCTGATCTTGATAAAATCACACCATCCTGTCTGAACACATACGTGCCCAAAACTAGGCTTGGATGCTCTACACATTTTCATTTATAAAACAAGACATTTTTTCCATGTAGGTATTTTTCCCAAAAATCTTTTCATTCAGAGTGACCTGACTATCATTTCTAAAGGTGATTTGAGAAAAATATGTCCTAACACCAGTACAAGCTATACTATCTAAGAGTGCTGTCAGTTTCCTACTAACAGTCAGATAATCCTTGTTGATAACATAATTTGTACTGACATGAGTAAAAACGGATCCATGCTTCCTTACATTAAAGCACTCCAAGGCTTGTCTCACATTTTCTATTTTTGTTCCTGGCAAGAATAATACTATTCATTGTTCATTATCTTCTCCACAAATATCAGTTCCTCTAACAATTGAATCTCCAATTACAAGAATATCTTTGCTGGCTAGCTCTGAAGAATCTTCATTTTCTAATACAGTAATATCTGCTCTATCAATTGTTATGAAGGATAGATCTTCATCACCATTAGTCTTATTAATCCCACTCTTTTCATTGTGTATCACATTTTCATCCACCTGGTATTGTAAATTCACAACTTGAGCCTAGTAGTCAACATATGTCCTTCTCTTCTTTTTTTTCATACAATAATGTTCTTCAATCCTTCTGTGACGATTAGGGAGAGATGGGCAAAGGCTGCCAGGCTAGTCAAATAGAAATCGATACATAATTCTATCAACTGTATAAATAAATGCAAAATACAGGCTTGTGTTTTTAAATGTAAGAAAACACTGTAAAATGTGAACTTCAAGATTGTTGCAACATTGCCATCTGATGTAAGGAAAACCAAGCCATGTATTTCAAATGTATCTTTTAAAGTTGAAAAGATCTTATGAATCTCTTTAATGTTTTACAATTCAGCTCCAGTGTGGCTGGATGAAGGTTTCATGCCCATTGTTTTAAGGCTAAAGTTTATGACTAGAATTTAGATGTGGAAGGTGCTTTATTGCTCTAGTTTCTGTAAGAATATACATGTGAAATTACTTGTATTGTTGTAAGTTCTGAGCAGGTGTTAGATTGCTAAATAATGAAGTTTGTGGCTTGAGAACTCAGACCAGGTGTTAAGATGATGCAATATGAATACTGGGAAAACCTAAGTGTCAACAATGATGTAATTTAGGAGGGCCTTAGAGACATGTTTGTTAGTAATGTTTAAATACTATTTCTCACAAGAGACTGAAAAGCATTTTGACTTTGGACATCCAACTTACCAGCACTCTGTCTTATGCTCACATGTAAGTTTTAGCACTGTGATTTCTTGTAGGCATAGTTAAAGCAAGTAAAGATTAATTAGGTATTTTTCTTTGAAATGAGACCTGTCCTTCTGTATTATTTAAAGTTTCACTGTGATTTCTAAACTCTTAGATATCTCTGTGGTGTAGTAGTTTTGCCTTGTGTTTTAATTATTTATTATTAAATATTTTAAAACCTTCTACCTGTGGCTGCTTTGTGTAGAGATAAGCTCTAGAGTACATTGCATATTTATAGCGGTTATTGTAATAGGCCACTCTAAAGTAAGCCTTGACTGTTAGTCATACTACCATTAGATAATAATATTGCACAGTAATAATTGGACACCCTTTTAAGGGCCTTTGAGTAGCTGATATTTATTAGCTGGTGGTGGCAGTTATTACTACTATATAGCCTGAGTAAAGGGGCACAGCTGGAGAATGTGTGCCAGCCTTTGTCCCAGGAGGGTCTGTGTGGTTGTATAAACTCTTCTCATGTGTGTGTGTTGTGTCAGCTACTTGGGCAGGAGCATGAAGCACTGGTTGAACAGAGAGGGTACTGGAGGTTTTTGCTTGCCCAGCTAGGCTGGGACCTAGACCCTATAGCTGTCCCAGTGGGGAGTCTTATTGGGGACCTGGTGAGGAAAGGAGCAACCAGCCCCAGACTGACTGTGATCTCTGTGTGCACTTAAGGGAAATTGAACTTTACTGTGTATATTACTTATCCTTTTTCTCTTCTAGGAGATGACCTCCCTGGTGTTAGTGGTGAGGATTGAGGCTCCTTGATTACTGGGCCAGGGCACGGTCGTCACACCTTCCATGTTCAATTTGGATTTCTTTCTTTTCACCAGCCCCTTGCCACTTTTTTCTATCTTCTCTTTTGGAAGATGATACCTTTTTCTGTAGACTGAAGGCTGTCTGAAAAATATTGTCATTCCCACTAACCTGTGTATTACATAACAAAGCAGAGTCCTTTTTAGTACGTAATCTCATTCCTTTACAGTCATTAATCAGTTTATTTGTCTTCCTTGTTATTTGTTGTGAACCTCTTCCTTTCTTTCTGTTTTTGTTTCCTTCTAAACAAACCAGACCCTCAAATTGCTGAATACTTGCATCCAGAATTCCAAAGTCATCAGGGGCATTGTCTTGTTTCACAGGGCTTGAATGATCTTTGCAGACAACAGATGCACCATTTACTAAATGTGTTCTATTTGTTATTTGCCTAATAGTATTTATTTCATCAGTCCAGTCATTAATATATGACACAGCAGTTCTTCAAGCTATGCCAATTGCACAACTAAATTAATTTTAACATTGTTCTGAGTGTTCTTAAATCTAGAGGTATGTATGATGGAAAAGCACAGACATTTCCATTTTGATATTAATGGAGTTTAAACAAATTCTTATCTGTTTTAAGAATTGATTTCATATACACAGATTTTAAAGAGTAGAATGACTTTCCTTCTAAGTTAATTTTATTAACCAGGATTTATACATATTTCTAATTTATCCTAGTTGACAAACTTATAATAATTTACTATAATCTGCTACTGAATGGTTTTCCATTGACCACTATAAGCTTAATCTATCCAGAGTACAATAGAGTTAAAATTTACAGCAACAGAATAATATTCTATATTTGGGAAGCTAATTCCACCGTGCTTATCTAATCTTAAACAATTCTTGACTTTTTAGGATACCATGAAAATGAAGTTAACATGTTTTCCATTTTCTTTAAAAGTTTTTGACAGGTATTAAAGATACACACACGCACACACACACACACACACACACACACACACACACACATATATATATATATATTTATATATATATATATATATATATATATATATATATATATATATATACACACACACACACACACACACACACACACACACACATTTTTATATATATGTATATATATATATATATATATATATATATATATATATATATATATATATATGTAAACTTAAGAAACTTTTGTTATTTTGTAAGGAACATAGATGTTCGGCCATTCTCTGTGTTTTGTTAAGTCTTTTATTCATTTATATCACATTTGAGTGCTTTAATTTGTTGTAATGTTTTCAGTCAACTTCATTAGAAAATAACATAAAATGAACCTATGCTTATTATTTAACTAGTGTGGCAAGTTGGGGATGGGTTGAGTTCCATAATCCATGAACCTAGGCTTATTGTTTAACTGGTGTGGTGAGCACGTATGAGATAAGGATTTACCTAATGCATTTAAGGACACTGGAAATGCTTAGGTTTTCATTTAGCCCAGGGGGATGTGTCTGCTCACAATTGTATCTGCCATTTTAACTCTTTCACTAACAGTAAGTTGTCTGTGTTCCAAAGGGGGTCAGTAATCCCTAGGGGATCTGTGACCTTTTCACTAACCAGGCATTGTAGGACCTGCTCCCAATTCTCCAAATTCCAATTTGCAATAATTGAAAAAGTCACAGATCCCCTAGGGATTACCATCCTCCTTTGAAACACAGACAACTTCCTGTCAGTTAAAGAGTTAAAATGGCAGATACAATTGTGAGCAGACACATCTCCCAGAATAAATGAAGACCTGAGCATTTCTAGAGCCCTTAAATGGATTAGATAACTCCTTAACCCATACACCACTCACCACACCAGTTAAACAATAAGCCTAGCTTCATGGATTATGGAACTCCTTAACCCATTCTCTGTTTGCCACACCAGTTAAATATTAAGCCTAGGTTCATTTTATGTCATTTTCTGATGAAGGTCTACTGAAAATTTTTAAATGAACAAAAGTGCCTAAAATGTTATTAAATGAATAAAAGACTCACCAAATCACTGAGCATAGCCTAGTGTCTATGTTCTTCCAAAATAGCAAAGGTTTCTTAAGTTTTCAAATAGTTGTTTATACTTTTGCACTAGTGGTATTATGATATGGCTAAGATAATCATTTCAATAAGTACTAACCTATCATTAAAAGGAAAAAAACATTCATTCCATTTTATAAGTAACACCTCTTCAGTTTTTTCAAAATTATTATTAATAATCTTTCTCACATCTTAATAGATTTTTATTCCTAAATATTTTAGTTCTTTTCCTTCTCAGTTATGTTCATATTTAAACTTACTATCTCATAATTGATTTCACACTAATGCTTCAGTTTTATTATTAAATTTCAGCAGTGATACTTTCTGAAACTTTTCCATTTCCTTATCTATTTTTTCAGTTGAATAATTTGAATCTCCTAAAGTTATTAAAATACCCCTCCATTTGCAAAGAGCTGCATTTTAGATTGACAATACTTGTTAATTGAGAATCCATCGATATTGTCATTGTTTCTTATACTATTAACTAAGGATTCAATAACAAATGCAAATAGTATAGGGAACGAGAGGCATCATTACTTTGTGCCTTTGTTTAAAGTGAATCCTTGAGAAATGCAATATTCAGTTTTAATATATACTTTTGATCCTCCTTATTTTTTTTAACATTTCAATAAATTGTTCTAGAAATGCAAACACTTCTAAAGTTTAAAAAAGTAGTTCCAATCTACACAATCAAAAACTCTCTTCTTATCTAAGTTGATTAGGGCCAATTTCTTGTTCATTCCTTTTGCTAATTCTAAGATAGTTACTGCCTTTTTGTATTATCCCATGTTAATCTATTGACTATAAATCCTGTTTGATCTCAATTAATTATTTTTTATATTATATCTCTTAATCTTGTTATGAAAATTGAAGCAAATATGTTATAGTCTAAATGTAATAATATAATAGAACTATATGAGGAAACTGAACACCTGAAGAAGCAGTAGTGAAAGTGCTTGTGTTGTCTGAATAAAGCAGTGCTGGTTTTACTGAAGTGGAGTTATCCTTGCCTTTGCCTTTGCCTTTGCTGATGTATTTTTGAAGTTGGAACTGAGAACTGAAATTGAAGTGAGTTGGATATACTATAGCCTGCCTCCTGGGGATATTTTCTTAAGACTTTTTGCTTTCTACTTTGATCTGTGGAGGTAATTTGTGTTCTTGGGGAATTTCTTTTTCCATTATATGAGGAAACTAACTTATTATCATTTCCTTGTTTAAGTACAGGTGAGGTGACAGAAATTTCCATGAGGTAGTAATTATTTTGTAACTTTGGTTTATCATGAGAATGCCTCTCAATAATTTGAAAATATTTAACAGAATCAGAGTATATAATTCCATACTTAAACCATCTAACTGTGGAGTTTCACCATTTTTCTATTTTTGTTAAAGCTTCTTCAACTTCTATTTGGGTGATAGGATTATTCAACAGAGGTATTTGTTGGTTATTAGGTTTATTAGTAACATTTTTTAAATACTTATCAATCTTGTAATCATCAGGATTATTATTTTATCTTTATTAAGATCCTTGTGGATATTTTTAAAAATATTAAGCATTTCCTCTATGTCTGAAGTAAGCATATTAGTGTGAGGATTTGGGATATTATTGATCTGTGTGTTTTTGCTTAGCACCTTACTTCTATTAGCTAATCTATGTAGATTTTTTTGAAGGCATCATATAACTGTACAGTTTTATTTTTCACAAGCTATTTCCACTTTATGTGTTAAAACTGTTTGAAATTTTGTCATTAATCCTTTAATGACTTCATTTTGTTTGTTGTTCAGACCTCAATTTGGTATTTCATCTTGTATTTCTAACAACTCTTTATCCTACTCCTTTGTTTTCTTACTAGCCCATCTTCCCATTATATCTTTAATATGCATTTTTAAGGAGTTCCATAATATGACTTTACTACCCTACCCATTATCATTCAAAGATAAACAAATATAGATCAGTTCCTTAAGCTAAGTCTTAAATTCTTTTAATTTCATTAGATATACAGGGATTTTATAAATAATTTCCTTATGTCCATTAATGTATCAATACTTAGTGCATTATGATCAGATGAAGGACAAAAGTTTTAAAATATTTACTTTATTAGGTAAATCTGTAGTGGCATAAATCCTATCAGTTCTAGTTTGTGCCCCATGCTCATAAGAATAATGAGTGAAGAACAATGACTTACCTTCTGCTTTTACTATTAAAGCAACTAAATTATTATACTAATCCATCTGTTTAGTGCTTTAGCTGATCACAGAATTTTAGCTGTTTTCTGCTCTCTTATATCTTCTAAACTAGATATGCTGTTAAAATCCCCTGCTAAATTTAAAATAGTTTTCCAATTACTTTTTTTTTAAAGTTTATGTGATCTTTAGCCACTCCTGCACCTACTCCAGGGACCCAGTAACAATTAGAAAGTGTATAAAATTTACCATTATATTTAATTGCTACAAATGTATACTTTCCTTTGGGATCATTAATGAATTCTATGACCTTAGACATTACAGTAGATTTTCTCCAAAGTATAGCAGTTCCTCTACTATTTTGTTAAAATAAACAGATGGTAACATGGTGTAACTTTTGTTATTTAAATATTGCATACCTTTTACCTATCAAAGAAGACTCCTGCAAGTATATAATGTCTCTTGTATTTAATTTTGTATATCTCATTATTTCCTTTTTTGCCATTATTTAATCCATTTACATTAATAGATTAAAGCTATCCATAATGTCATTTTGAAAATAATTATTTTACAAGATATGATGCCACATTTATCCACCATATTTATTTGATTGTATAGCAATGTATAGTGCATTCTTACAACACTATCTAAACATTCCATATTTTTTTAACTTTTCCTTTCCACAAACTAAACTACTAAAACTTGTAAATAACAAAATCAGAAACGAGTCTATAACTGTAACTGTATGTGTTATTAATAAAACACAACCTACCATGGATACCAAAGTTCTTAGTTTGCCTATTAAATAGGCAAACTACCATATTATCTCAGTATAAGAATACCTGAAAATCCATCAAAAGTTAGCCAAAAGCTACAGTGACCTATAAATAATTAATATAATATTATATAATAATAAGAGACCATTAATGCAGTTATACATTTTGCCATTTAAGACTATTCCCCCATTACTATATAAAAGTTAAATAATCCACATCTACTAATCACAAATATTAAATAATCCAACAAATAGTGTACTATATACATATTTATGTAATAGGAGTATAAATTATAAATTAAGTGTTCCTAATCTACTTGCTCATTCAACATCATTATAACTAAATCTCTAAATAAATAAAAAGAATATATTGTGCCCTGAAGAGATAAAGATAAGTGTAAACTTATAGGTGACAGGTAGTCTTATCATACTAAACTATTATACAAAAGAAAACTCAGTCCACATATATAAATGTTTTATAGATATCACAAAGGCTCCAAATTAATTTTAAAAGTACAGGTATCTATAACTTAAAATTATGTAACACTCTTAATATGATAAATATCAAAATATGTAAAAGTCCCTTAGCTTATTGAATTATTTTGTCACAATATGTACACTACTGAGGTCAACAAAAATGTTTTGCTATTTCTATGGAGTCAGGAAAAAGAAAACACATTTTCATTTTATAATGTAATCAAAAGTCATAGTGCAGTTAAGTCAGATCCCATTCTCACCTCCTGGATTCAAACATATTGAAAAATCAACTTTACTTTCTATCAAAATGAATGTACTGATCCAGCAATATAACACTCAAACATCATCTCTGACTTATGAAATGAGTTATTTCAGGTGTTCTTATTGAATCTAATAACATACAATATGAAAAAAGTTTCTGATTTTACATGAACAGGCTTCAAATTTCAGCTTATGCAGTATTTTCAAATATTTTATATGATTTTCTTTGTAAATTATATTATATCTTGTACATTCACATTTCTGCCATTTGTAGGTATATGTAATATATATCTATCTTATCAGCAGTTTGTTATTTAAATATTTCTTTTGCCTTATTTACTCACTGATATGCTACCTTACTCTCTATAAGCTGTGGTATACTGCGGTGGTGGTGCTGCGGTAGCGTTGTCGCCTCACAGTTAGACGTTGCCCGTTCGATTCTCAGTTAAATGGTCTTCTGTGTGTTGACATGCATGAATGGGCGTTCCTTCATTGAAGGTTGTGCATTAGGCCTGGCAAGCCAGCACGTAAAACTCTACTGCCAATCATTAGCGGACCGGAGTTCCGCTGTGGCGACCTCTAACCGGGAAAAGCTGAAAGACACAAACAAACAAACTCTCTATAAGCTGTAATTATAAAATCTCACATCAAAGAGTTATTTTCTCATCAGCTCTCAATTAGAGATTACAGTATGTGTATATATTTATCCATAAAATAGCCACAGTCGTTACCACAGCCCAAAACAGTTCTTCAAATGCTGAAAGCTGTAACAATGTTCATAAATGCAGAACCTGAGTAAAGGCTATATAAATGAATCTTCAAATAAAACTCCAAAGTATAAAACGTTCTTCTTTATTCCAGACAGTTAGCGCTTTCACCTATTGGCTTCATCAGACATAATGCTGGTTTAACAATCTGATTTTTAAATAGTTCATAGCCAAAGCCCATAGGCTAAAAAATGCACTACATCTTATCCTTCACTTAAAGGAATATGTACTTAAAAGCATACTTTAATAAAACATATTAAAATAATGTGTCTCTTTACTAAATAATATGCAACCTGATATAAATAATTATTGACAATAAATATCTAAAAACATATCTAATACAGAATGAAATTGAAGCCATGTATAATATCATACATAACATATCTGAAATGTATATTACACCACATAATTCATGGCAGGCACCTTATAGAAGAACATTTTAAGAAATAAATATTCAAACATCAGAAAGATATTGACACTAAAAACTGAAACAAGCAGTCTAGTACCTTATACTGATGGACATCATTTAATAGTTAATTTGAAGATTCATTTATATAGCCTTTACTCAGGTTCTGCATTTATGAACATTGTTACAGATTTCAGCATTTGAAGAACTGTTTTGGACTGTGGTAACGACTGTGGCTATTTTATGGATATTTATTACTACGTTTTATTTTGCCACAGAAGTTTCTGTGGTTCGGTGGTGTGTTGCCATAATATTATTTTGCATATGTGTATACATTTCTTGACTTATTGATACTGCTCTTATTAATATTACATAGTAGATGCATCATCCCTTGTGTATTTGCATATTATTCATAAGATGTTTACAGTTCTTATTAATCCTAGGATTACAAGCTATCTAGACTATGTGTAAAAAAATCCTCCTTGTTTAACTTGAATGTGTGTGTTTAGCCATAGTGAATTGCTGTTTTGATCTAAGCTTAACATTCTGACATTAGCATTTGATTACTGCATGTGAAAATGAAAACTCATATAACTCAGCAGCTGCTAATTTCCTCTGTAAATTTCTCATTCTAATTAATTCTTCTGAATTCTTTTCAACTGTTCAAATTAGTAACAAACATCTAACTTTACTTCTTCCCATTAATATGTACAGAGTTAATGATTCAAAATACTGACTTGATCAGTGTTCGATGTTGGGTGATGTTTTCCTCTGTATTGCATGTTTTTTGTTTTGTTTGTCACACATTTGATGGTAAACTAACATTGTTTTGTTCTCCAGCATTTTAATTCTTAATTGCTTCATAAACAACATGTGAAAGGAATGTGTTACACAGGAACAAAGAAAACAAACTTGCCAGTACTTTAGCACTTCTGAGCAGCATATTATTTAGACCTGACATTCAGTTATCCCAGCAATGCACAAACTAAGCAAAGTTAGACAAATAAAATAAAATTATTAACTTAGGCAGTCTTAACTCATTCACACCAATGGAGCTCAGGAAGTCTGCACTGTAACTTCCAATGGGTGAACCTAAGCCTTTTGACAGAAACAAATGATGTCCTCACATTTTAAACAAATATTCATATCTCTGGAACCAGAGGAATTATGAAAGAAGTATAAATGGCAAACTCTTCAGCACAAACTATTTTTATAGTGGCAGTATTCTTTAGGTTCTAAGTCTTAAGCTGAATTTTATAAGTCACAGTAAACACTGTGACTATTACATTTGTAATAATTTGTAAACAACTTGCAATATTTCAGCAACCACTCAAGTTAAGCACATACTGTTAGAAGCATTTTATTCATCCAGCTGAGAGCTTTCATGTGAGGCTAAGGAATTCTGTTTGTGTTACTTGGTTCTTGAGATATTTAGAAAAATGTGAAAAGTATATCTATATAAATTAATATCATAAAAACAACAGTTAATCTCTATTTACCTACACTAGATATAGGTCAAATATTAATGCAATTGAGTTTGGTATTGTGTAAGCTTTAACATGAAATCTGTTAAAACCTTGTACATAACATGGTTTTAGAATTATTGATGCAAATATGAACATGCAATATTTGACACCTAGAGGCTTCAGTAGGAGTGAACTGCAGATGCACCTGGAGGCATCACTTAGATGTAATGAGTTAAAGTTACTAATTCTATTGCTTATAATTTAATTACATTCTCTTACAAAAAGTATGTATTTGACATTTACAAATACATTTATAAGTTTAGTTAAATGAAAGATATTAAGCCTTTCACTGTAAATATAGTAAAACAGTAATGCTAACCATTTATATCCCTTATCATGAAAAATGCTTTAGCATAAAAATATGTTTTGAAGCTTAAAGTCTAATACAAACCTTTTACTTAAACAGTAAATATATTCTTTCAGAAAATGAAAGTCCTATAATCAGAGAATAAAAGTCACATGTTTTTAAGCTTTTTCATTTTAGAAGCAGTTTTCCATATTTTCCATATGTCTCTTGTCAGCTATACTCTTCCAATCCATTTCTTTTGTATTATTAAGGATTTTATTTTTATTAACAAAATAGGATGCCTCCCCCAGTGTGTCAAATATTTAGTTCCTTCAGAAAGACATAATTTGCTGTTTGCAGGAAATACCAAAGTGGCTTTAATATTATTCTTTTTACATTCTTTAATCAGTGGTAATCAGGATTTTCTTTTGCTTGTTACTTTACTGTAATAATCATTGTCAAATCTGACTACATGTTCACCTATTTTAATATGTGGATTGAACCATGCTGTTTTTAATATTTGACCTTTTTTCTAAGCTGAAAATAAACTTAATGATAATTGAACATGGTGGGGCATTGTCGGGTATCTATGTGCCCTATCAATTCCAAAGGATGAAGTTTTTGGGTAGAGCTAATGTTTTATGTAGCCAGGTTAAGAAGTTTATTCTATTGTCTCCCTCATACTTTTCAGATATATCATAAATTCTAATTTTCTAAATCATTAGCTTTATCTATGAGCAAGTTATTTTGTGTTAAAAGAAATTTAGTCTAAGATTCACCTTCAGTCATTCTCCCTTCATGATTATTTAAAGCTTCTTCCATACTGCTGATTTGTGCACTTAGTTGTTTCATAAGAATTTCAAAATGATCCATCTTCTTTCTAGACCATTCTTTGAAACTTTTTATTTTTTAATCTAATTTGTCCATTTTAACTAATACATACTGCATTCTAGATATTACTGACTGAAGTCTTTTTTAACACAAGAATCATGAGTACAATTTCTAGGTCTATATTAGAATGCCGAAACCTCATGCGAATCCTGAAAGGCTGACACTTACACAGCAAACCGCAAGAACACCAAACGTCCTTAAGCGCAAAATTCAAAATATCGAATTGCCATAGTTGGCCAACTCCACTGCCTGCTACGTACTGCCTGCCCAATGAAAATAAATATGAATGTACTACTATATATGCACATACCCTAACCCGCACCCTAACCCTAAGGACTATTGCACATTTACATTAGGGAGCTATACCAGATAAGGGAATCTCCTACTGATGTTTTACCTCACTAAACATGGTGTGGACAACTATGGTAATTCTGTATTTTGAATTTTGCGCTTAAGGACATTCGGTGTTCATGTGGTTCGCTGTTTATACGTTGGTCTTTCGGGATTCGCATCAGTGAGGTTTCGTCATTCTAATATAGACCCCAATTTCTTGAGTGGCTCATGCTGAATTCTCTTCTCTCTTAACCAAGTAGCTGAAATTCTGATAGGAAAGCTACAGCTTTTGAAGAACAAGTTATAAATCTTTTCTCTGACTTTTTGTGAATAAAATTAGCTAACAATTATCTCCAAATTTTATTTATTTTTTTAATTTTACTTTCTGTCAGAGAAAAGTTTTCCGTCACAGAGATTTCAATAGTTGTTGCTCTCCATTAGCCATCTTGGCCACATCTTCCATTATTCATTTCTTTATTGGCATTTGATTTCCAGGAAAATCTTACTCAGTAGGTGTCCATTTTCAGCAGAGGACAGTGGAGAAAAACTCCAAAATATTGCAAAAATATTTTAAGAACAGTAATTTTACAATATTCAAAAATAACACAAAAACATCTGCAGTTTAAACAATTATTCCAAATTATACTTAATGTGAATGCTTTGGTTAAAAACAGATGCAACTTATAAGACAATGATTTAATATTTAGACAACTTTTAGCCATTTTAGAGAAATTAAAGGTAAGCTAGTGTGATACAAGAGGAATTGCAATATGAAGTGGGAAAATAGGGTTATGGCATATTCAGATAGAGAGTCAGGGGAGCGAAGTCGATTAAACTAAGGAAGCAAGTGAAGAAAGGAGATAAATGACATGTAAAGTATGAATAGGTACTTGTTTTTATTTATGGACATAGTTTGTCCTGGGATTGAGCAAAAACAGAACTTCTCAGAAGTTAAGGTCAAAATTAAGGGGATGTGGCTGACCAAGTTTGCAAATGATTGCAAACTGAGTGCAATTATTGAATCCCCAAATTATGTCAGCATACTCCAGGAGGGTCTTACACAGACCAACAACTGGTGTCTTAGACAGTCTCACACTTGAATAAAAAGAAATACATCATCATTCCCTTTGGTTAAAACAATGTCTCTTTGCAATATCAAATCAACAATACCCTAAGTACCCATGTGGTAAGGGACTTTTGTTAACAAATTGACTGTGACTTTAACTTTGACCACCATGTGTCTGCTATAGTAAGGAAAGGCTTTCTACATAGCACACTTGATTGGCAAAGGCATTGCCCTGAGAGAAAAAGAGGTTATAACCCCTCTACACTCGACACTAATTGCGCCCATAATTGAGTATAACACCCTGTTTGGCATGTACCGTACACAGTACCTGCAGCAATTGGAGAGACCTCAGAGGTTTATAACAAAAATGATCAAGGCACTCATGCATGTGCCATACACAGACAGACTAATGTCCTTGTCACTTTATTCTGTATCATATAGACTTCTTAGTGGAAACTTATACCTGGTTTACAGAGCAATGTCAGACTCAAACGTAATGAACTTTCTGCATATGCGTAAATCAAACAGGACTAGGGAAGCCCATTCCAGGGACCTAAATATGTCCTGCAACTTAAATTGGACATGCAAGAGGGACAGATTTTTCTTCCGGTGACTGCCGCATCTTTGCAATAGGCTACCTATTTATGTGAAACAATACACCACTATGACGCTGTTCAAAACTAACCTGGATGAGTGGACAGGACACTGTAAATTCCTACCAGGAATAGCACCCCCCCAACCCTCCTGAAAATAGGCAGTGATTACTAAATGCAGTGTTGGCTATTAACTAACCTATGGCATTACACTGGGATGAAATGGCTAGGCTTGAAATGACCTCCAGGTTAGTAGCCTAGTAATCTCCTGTCAAAGAAAAAAATATACTTTAAAAATTATCAAAACACAGTAGGTTCATGTTAAGGCACTTTAATCTTGCAGCAAGGAGACAAAAACATGCTATTACAGAGTTTGTCTAACTAGAAACAGGAAATACTTTTATACATTCTCTAACTAGACATGGCCTACCAAGCTGACGTAACAGATTACCACCTTTTTCATCATCATCTGTTGACCATCATTCCCATGAATTTCTGCTTATTTATCAATTTTTATGTGAAACTTCCTGAGGAAAACAACATGGCCTTGATTACTACCAGTTAGATACATGTTATGTTACCATTCAAGGTACTATGGCTAATTCAAGCACAATGCTAATAGTTCATTTCTCTATTAATCCTTTGTCCACTTTATCTCTAAGCTACTGCAGCTGCACATGTTCTCATGTTTTGAACAGAGCTGATTGTTTAAAATCATTACATTTACAGAATATAGTATTGTTCATTCATTCGTTCCTGACCTAGCAGATAAGCACCTGCTTCTCAAGTACATTTCCAAGAGGCATAAACATGAATATTGCTGTGCTAGCAGTTACTAGGTCAGAGGGCATCTTGCAAGTTTCAGAAAGCATACTGCAGTTTTCAAAAAGCATCTTTTTCAGTCTCATATGAAACTCAATTTATATATAACATAGTACATGAAAAATAGAATGAAAAGCGTATTAATCATTTGATTATTAATTGGCATTAAGCATGCACACATTAATACATATTTTTCTAACATTTTCCTCCTGTTAATACTTTTTAATTCTATTTTCAAAAAAGATAAACAGTTTGCTTCTTTTCCTAACCTCTTCCAACCAGGATTTACAGTTTAGAAAGTCATTCAGTTTAAACTTTTATGAAAGTGTCTCGCATTCTAGCAGCTCTTCAAATTCAGTACTTTGATACATAGTCTCAGATACTGATATATCTATGAATTATTTGATTAGTTTCTTCATGCAGGGGATTCCACAACAAACACAAACTCCTATTAGGAGTAATCCTACCCCAATGGCAATCAATATGTTCATTAGGATGGAACCCCACCCCCCAAATACATTCTGGAAAAAGTCTGTCAGAGGGTTTGGGCCTGGTTTGGTCATGGCCGAAACTTGCTGAATCACCTCGAGATGATCATTAATCTCATGCTGATGATCAGGAATAAACGCACAACATTCTGCTTTGATTAAAGTGCACGTCCCACCCCTCACCGCTAGGGTGAAGTCAAGAGCCATTCGATTTTGGAGTACTACAGTTCTCATGGCATTCAGTTCATCAGTTATCAGTTTAAGAGCAGAAAAAGTCGCATTACTCATTACTTTGAGAAGTTTTGACAGTTTTCACAGCTCCCATATTGATTTAACTGCACCATATGCAGGTAATATACCTGCCCAGGACATGACAGCATCACTCAAGTCCATGTGCGCAAGTTTGGTTCCCACATTACGATGGTCTTTCCAGCCTGCTTCGATCTGTCCCACTGGATTCTCATGTTTCTTAACAGTCTTTTTGGTCACATCTCAGGTATTTTGAATATTTCCCTGAGACAAAACTGCAGTGTGCCGGATGGCCGAGACCAGGTACCCCAAAAAACAACTGCCAGACCAATTCTCAGGTAGCCATTTATATGCTTTTTTACCACACACAAAATATCAGTCCTCTACTTTAGTTGTTACTTTGTTAGGAAATGACTGCCCTGCATGAAACATTTTCCTATCTTTTACAGATAACTGTTTGAAAAGTACAGGATTACGTTGTACCTGATCAAGAGTCTTATGCATAGATTTCAGAAATGAGTCATAATCTGTACTACAAGATCCACCTAAATCATTTGTTTTTTTATAACATTTATACTGTACAGTGACATTACACTTACTCCATCCCACTTGGATGGTATCATTTTTGTAAAAACATACAATTCCTTTTTGTGTTACAGGCAAATACAGTGCTTCCTTATCATGTGCATTAATAGCAACTGTGTCAAAAAACAGATTTTCCCAGGTCTCATTGACCCCTAGGGGGATAGCAGCCATCAATAAACCCCCGTATGCTGTTGGTATGGCCGTGCAGACCCAGCAGTTCGAAACATTAAAAGTCTCAGCATACACATGTGTAATTGCCTGATAAGTGTTAAAGTTTGGATGCCAGTCTATGTTTGGTTCATTACATCTAATCAGTTCAACTTTCGTGGCAGGAAAAAGGAGTGGCCACAACAAAAAGAACAGTGTGATTAGCATAGTTATTAAAATGATCATACAAGTTTTCTGAGGTTGCTCAATGTCTCTATTCACTCTGTACCTGGCCATTATGTTCTCATTGTACAACAGTAACAAAGCTTTTGTCCAATTCAAAGTTCTTAACCAGTTTACAGTGCGCAAATGAATCCAGGAAGCTCACTCCGCGATCTTGTCTGCAGTGGGTGTCGACAGTAGTACCTGGTACGGTCCTTCCCACTTCGGAGAACTCCAGTTCTTTCACTTCACAATCTTCACCCAGACCCAGGTGCCTGGAGCTACTGGTGCTTCCGATTTTGGTTGCTCTTTATCTGAAACAGAATTTAACTGCAAAAGTTTGTTATTCAAAAATCGTCTCATATACCCTGAAAGTGAACTGTCAGCCTCTTGCTCTGCAGACATGAGAGGTTTCCACTGAGGTGTATAATATGTCCTCCCAAACAAAGTTTCACAAGGAGTCAATCCCTTTGCATTTGTAACAGTTCTCATGCTCAACAGTGCTAAAGGCAAACAGTGCACCCAGTTCTTTTATGTCTCGCTCATCAACTTCCTAAGCTTACTCTTCAACACCCCATTATGCCTCTCTACTAACCCTGCAGATTGGGGGTGGTAAGCGCAGTGATTTTTTAACAATATTCCAAAATAATGACTAAGTTGCTGTACTGTTTGGTTCATGAAATGTGTACCGTTATCACTATAAATCTTTTCCGGTATACCAAATCTGGGTATAATTTCTTTAACAAGGACCTTTGCAACAGTAGCTGCATCTGGGTTTTTAGTTGGAAAAGCTTCCACCCATTTGGAAAACATATCTATAATGATAAGGCAATACTTTTTATTCTCACACTTATTCAGTTCTATGAAATCCATACAAATAGTATGAAATGGATACGGTGGTGTAGGGAAACTCCCTTGCTTAGGCTTCGATGCCCCTTGTGCATGATGCATGTTACAAACATGCCATGCTGCACAAAAATTTTTTGTGTAATTTGTAAATCCATAGGTTGTAAACACTCGATTCACTAACTGTACCAGCCCATGGCTCAACAAAGCTGCATATCTAAACAAGTTAGATGGCAAAATTGGTTTCTTTTCCTTGGAGATGTACAGTCCCTTTTCAAGGATTGCTCCTCATTTTATCCACTTCTGTTTTTCTACATTTGTAGTAAGTGTCTGCATTGTTTTTAACATGTCTAAATCTAAAATCTCAGAGGGTTGTAATTCCTCACTCAAAAGAAAAGCTTCTGAGGCTGAAGCTGCTTGTTTCGCAGCTGTATCAGCCCGCGCATTACCTTTTGAAAACCTATCCTGTTGCTTAGTATGAGCTACGCATTTGCAAATAGCTACTTTTTGAGGTAACTGAATAGAGTCTAATAAATCTAAAATGAATTGCGCATGATTAATTGGTTTACCAGTAGATGTTATCATTCCTCTATTTTTCCACTGCTGCGCAAAAACTTGTACAGTAAAAAAAGCATACTGACTGTCAGTATAAATATTCACTTTCTTACCTTTTGCTAAGGTACATGCCTTTGTCAAGGCAATCAATTTTGCTGCTTGTGCAGATAAATTGTGTGGTAAAGGTTTTGCCTCTAAAGTTTCAGTATCAGAAATGACTGCATACCCAACTAGGATCTGTCCTGTAGGACCCCTCCTGCACAAGCCGTCCACATAGTATGTCACCTCGGCATCATCCAAGGGAACATCTGTAAGGTCTTGTCTAGGTAATGTTTTTTGCTCAATCATCTGCAGGCAGCAGTGCGGTTTGCCATCTGCAGGGGTTGGGAGCAAGGTTGACGGATTCAAAGTTGTGCATCGTTCAACTGTCATATGAGGTTGGCTCAACAGTATAGTCATACTGGAAAGATGTCTAGCAGGAGAAATATATGCTATTTTTTCTTGCAATAAAATAATTGCGACTGCATGAGGCACTCTCAATGTGAGAGGTTGGAATAACACTACTGAGGCCGAACCCTGCACTGCCATTGCAGCTGCAACTACTGCTTGTACACAGTGGGGCAGAGACCACGCCACTGGGTCTAACTGTGATGAATAGTAAGCTATGGGGCGTTGTTTGTCCCCATGCTGCTGTGTCAATACTGATGTCATATAACCCTGCTAGAGTCTACAGTTTGAAAAAATTGCTTATGATAGTTTGGTAATCCTAAAACTAAGAATGATGCTATCAGTTGTTTCAGCTTGCAGAAAGCTGCTTCTGCTTCTGGTGTCCATTGTAATAAATCCTGTGCTGCCATCTGCTTTTTGAATATTAAATTGGCCAGTGGAGCAGATTCCAAAGCATAATTTGGTATCCAACTCCGACAAAAGTTAGTAGTTCCCAGGAAGGACATCATTTCCTTCTTGGTAGTTGGTCTAGGTGCTTGTAATATTGCTGTTTTTCTATCTTCATCTAATATTCTACCTTCTTTGGATATTACATATCCTAAGTACTTAACTTGTTTTCTCCAAAGTTGTAGTTTGTTTTTGTTTACTTTGTGTCCTTGAGTAGCTAGAAACTGTAATAATGCTATGGTGTCCTGTTTACATTCTTGCTGGGTGGGGGCTGCCAGCAGAATGTCGTCTACATAAAGTAAAATCTGACTACCTTTCGGTGGGACAAATCCCTACAGGTTGCTTGCCATTTCTTGTACAAATATTGTTGGACTTTCACAATATCCCTGTGGTAATCTCGTATATGTATACCATTTCCCCTGAAATGTAAATGCAATCCAATGTTGGCTGTCGGGGTGTATCGGTATTGAGAAAAATGCATTACTAATATCTACCACAGAAAAATACTTTTGCTGAGGTTTTAAATCATTCAGTAAGGTGTGCGGATCTGGCACCATTGGTGCCCTGGGTATAACAGCATTATTTACAGCTTGTAAATATTGGACCATACGCCATTCCCCGTTTGCTTTCCTGACAGGAAATAAGGGTGTATTACATGGTGAATCAGGAGATTCTATTAAGACTCCTTCCTTAAGTAAGGCTGCTATTATAGGTTTAATCCCTATCTCTGCATTCTTCCTCAAGGGATACTGTCTTTTCTGAGGTCTAAATGCTGACTTTGCCGTAATAGTAACAGGTCCTGCTGTTTGTATAAGTCCTACATCTGATTTCCCTGTTGACCAGAGAGTCTCTGCTATGTTTTGCAAGGCTCTTTCCTCTTCCTCCAATAAGAGTAATACTCAGCTATTCTCACTAGCTTGTGAGTGTACAGCTGGGTGTGTCTGTGTTATCCAATTCAATTTCTGTTTCTGTACTCCTTGTTCGGAGAGTTCTAATTCTGTCTGCTTTTCCCACCTTGTGACTTTTTCTCCTAAGTCTGCCCATTTCAAATTTCTATTCTTAGTTAAGCTAACATGTGGCAATCGATTAGATTTGTAAAGTGCTAAAAATTCCTGGGGCAATGAACAGCTTACTACACTGTTTCCTTCTGCGTCCCAGTACAAGTTTCGTAACACTAGTCTGTTTGCATGGTTCTGAAACAATTCCTGCTAATATTCTTTATCAGGTCCTGGTCTATTACAGTAATATAGAGTACAATGCAACAAATGCTGTTTGTCAATGTCGAGGGAGGGGGAACTTACTGATGGCTACGTTCATCAGTTCTTCAGTTACTGCCCCTGGACCAGTCATAACCAAGTCCTGGCTGCACCAATAATATGTCTCACCCTCCGGTCGCACTACAAAAGTATCCATTTGTCGCTGTGCTTCCATAACCTGCATGGTTGGAACTACTGCTATGCCAAATATCTGCATTAAGTCCCTACCCAAAATGTTTACTGGGCATTTTGCAGAAACTACAATTTTACTTTTCTGGGTCATTCCTGAAACGGGGTCTGTTATCGCTATGTCATGGGAGAGTGGCTCCCGATACAGCTGTCCATTAGCTGCTTTCACTAGTATATAGTCTGGTGATTCTGAATCTTCCGGTAATTTGGAAGGGTGTATCAGGGTCCGTGAAGCCCCTGAGTCGCACAAAAATTTGACTTTCCTCCCCTCTACCAGAAGCATCACTTCTGGTTTTGTATCTGCTAAGTAAAGCTCTAGGCTCAATAAGGCTAAGTCCAAAATTTCATTTTCTTCAATGTCTACAAATTCATGTACATCCTCTACCCCTTCTGTCACATCCTCTACCCTTGCTATCACATTTGTACTTGTCTTTTCCTGTTTATTTCCATTTAGCGATTCCTGACTATCATATAGTCATTCCTCATCCTCCTTATTTTCTGTAGTCACCTTCTTATTTAGCCTGCAATCCCTTGCTAAATGTCCTTTTTTCCCACATTTAAAACATTCACCTCTTTTCTTCCTTTCTTCAAAATCTTCTGATCGCTTGTCAGATTGTTTATTTCCCTGGGTATTTTTCTTACCCTTTCTCCCAGTTTGTACTACAAATACTTCTGACCCATCTTCTGCTGAAAATACTTGAGTTTTCTTTTTCTTTTTACTATTAAAATGTCATTCTGCATGTCTAGCATATTCGAGTAATGGCTGCAATCTACTCGTACGATGATCTACCATGTGCTTTGTAATAAAGCTACTAATGGGAGTTATACTACCCTTCAAGAATGCATTCTTTAGCTGTTGCTCATAAGGAAATCTTTGTCTGGTTTTCTGGTATCTGCATTCCACAGTGGTTATTAAAACACTCTAATAATCAAGCATAATATCTATCAACTGTTTCACCTTTTTGTTGAATGCACTGATTAATGCAAGTCCAATCAGCCCTAGGCTTCCACTTTTCAGAGATTAGGTCTGTCACACCTTTTGCTCTGCCATCCAATTCTGCATTAGTATGTGGGAGTGGTGTAAGCTGTGCATCACGAGGATTCCAGTCGCCACTGATCATGTGCCAATCTGGACCTACAATTTGTCTAACTACTTTTTCTACTTCTTCTCCGTTCAAATGGTAACTTAATCTCATACCCTGTAAGTCTTCTAAAAATTTTTGAAAATTCACTTTTGGATAGGGAATTCCCTCCGTGGCTTTCTGGATATCTTCCGGTGTCCACGGTCTATAAACTAAAAGAGTCGGATCCTGTCCTGCCTGTCCTGCCTGAGGATTCGGTACTTCTATGAGTGGACATATTTCTTCCTCACTCATAGCTTGTGATTTCCTATTTATTTCACATAGTTCAATCTCCCTTCTCAAGTCACGTGTTCGAGACCTTGTCTCGATAGGATCCCTGACAAATGGTTTTGATGCTGTGGAAACAGCTGGGTATAGCGGAGGTGGATCAGCTTGTCCACTCACTTCATATTCTGGTAAGGGAAGCGGAGGGGGCAAAGGAGGGGCCGTTGCTATTACCAAGTTATTATCTTCTTTGTCTAAGAACATTGTTTTTGAATTTTTTATCTTTTGTTCCCTGTGATTTGCTTCCTCAAGCCACCTATGCACCTGAGGGACTCCTAATTGTTGTTGCTTTTTTAATTGACCTTTTGCGTCTGTTTTTAGTTGCCTGACGAGTTTAATAAGTGCAAGTTTATCTAAATTACCATCGAATTTATACTTATCAACCCATTTTGAATAATACTTAACATTGTCGGCACGCTGTAATTGCATATATTTCGCGTCTTCAATTAGGGGTGGGTCTCGGGAACTTTTCGTACACTGATTTCCCATTGTTGCCTTAGCTAAGCTGTAAATTGTTACGTAACCCTTCTTATCACATGGTACCACGGTTCTATACCTTTTCACAGTTTATCTAGAATAACTGCCTACTTATCCTGTTTCCCTGATCTATGACAAAACAGTAATCCCTTTTTTTGTCCCTGATCTGCACATGCAAATCTTCCTGACAAAAACAGTTCTGTAACTAGTCCCTGATCTTAAAACAGAAATAAGGTAATTCCTCCTTACCTGACCCTCCGTGAGTTGATCCACAGGATCATTGACTCGTCCTCCAATCCCAGATCAGAAACAGTGGCTGGCCTCTTTCGAACGACAATTCAGTTGGAGGTCTTTCAAACCAGAAGAGCCAATTTGGCCTCTTCTCCGTACGGATGCATGCCACTGGGCCCAATTCTGACCTAGGCCTAGAGCGAGAGGTACTTTCTGGTCCGAAGGACCAAACTGTCAAAGGAAAAACATACTTTAAAAATGATCAAAACACGGTAGGTTCAGGTTAAGGCACTTTAATCTTGCAGCAAGGAGACAAAAATGTGATATTACAGAGTTTGTCTAACTAGAAACAGGAAATACTTTAATTTTTATACATTCTCTAACTAGACATGGCCTACCAAGCTGACGTAACAGATTACCACCTTTTTCATCATCATCTGTTGACCATCATTCCCATGAATTTCTGCTGATTTATCAATTTTTATGTGAAACTTCCTGAGGAAAACAACATGGCCTTGATTACTACCAGTTAGATACATGTTGTGTTACCATTCAAGGTACTATGGCTAATTCAAGCACAATGCTAACAGTTCATTTCTCTAATAATCCTTTGTCCACTTTATCTCTAAGCTACTGCAGCTGCACATGTTCTCATGTTTCGAACAGAGCTGATTGTTTAAAATCATTACATTTACAGAATATAGTATTGTTCATTCATTCATTCCTGACCTAGCAGATAAACACCTGCTTCTCAAGTACATTTCCAAAAGGCATAAACATGAATATTGCTGTGCTAGCAGTTACTAGGTCAGAGGGCATCTTGCAAGTTTCAGAAAGCATACTGCAGTTTTCAAAAAGCATCTTTTTCAGTCTCATATGAAACTCAATTTATATATAACATAGTACATGAAAAATAGAATGAAAAGCGTATTAATCATTTGATTATTAATTGGCATTAAGCATACACACATTAATACATATTTTTCTAACACTCCTATGATCCTACGAAATTTTGGATATGAAAAATTTCAGAAAAGACTGGAGAGAGACTTTTGGCCTGATGGATAGAGGTTATGAGTCCCATGCCTTAGCAACATGGTTTAAGTAAAGACCACGGACAGCTGATTTGATAGGCTTGCAGACAGAGAGGAGTTTTTGGTCACTGGACCATAATGACTGAGTAGGAACAAAGTTGTGTAGAATGGTATTTAATGCCAGATAAGCAGATGGCTGCTGGTTAATTTTATAGATGTTAAGAAGCAATACTCTGTGCAAAAACAGCAGTGTCAAAACACCAGCTGTATCATATGATATGTGCTTATTTTAGCTATTTATTTTCTTTTACAGCTGCTTATAAATTGAGTAAGTTCATGAACCCTTTTAAGTCATAACCTGGGCCAAAAGTAAGTTTATTTACTCAAAATTAAAGAAACTTTAATATAAATATGGATATTATCACAGAATGTGACAGAATACAGACTTGAAAATATCTAAAAGAACAAAAAAAAAAATCCAATTAGAAATAGACTCTAATGCTATGCAAAATATGACAGTTAAATATCTACATATATTTACAAAATTCAAGGGGGAATTACCTTTCAGGCATGTATCTATTTACTCTCTTAAAGACAGAATTTTCATTAATATTTATTATGCATTTAGAAGAGACTATATAGACTGCATATTATTTATTAAATAAAAGTTGGCCTGTAATAGTGTAGCATGTTACACTTGTAGGACTCCTTTAGTAAGGTCTTTAGCTTCTTCCCAAAGTTTTTATATATGGTAACATTTCTCTGTTTTTTCAGTAGCATGATTCATCAGGAAAAATTATCACTGAAAACGCCTTTTCACTTCACTAAGGAGAGTCGAGGTCTGAGCAGGTTGTTTTATAACTGTGATTTTTTTAAAAAGAGGAGCAGTATTGTGATACAGTGGTTTAATAAACCAAGGAGAAGACAGTTTCTTCTTGCTATGGACTATATTATACAAAGAAATGATGCATTTCCCTTTCTTGGCACAAGTAGATATTTAAGCCCTGTATGCAACATTAGTAACTTAATAGTTTATGATGGAGGACTCATGCTATTCCAAAAGTTAAAATTGCAAAATATACGTTGGACAAATAAAAGGTATTGTATCACATCTGTATCTTTGTGTTTTCTGTCAATGGACCAACATGACATTTCATAATTGCTTTTGTCCTGTTCCACTTCGATAAACACACAACACCGAATGACATTTGACGACCTTTATTAAACTTCCATAAACGTGATTGTTAATCAATAGTTATAAACATGACACAGGTGATAATAATACCCTTGGAAGAAGACATAAAATAATCATAAGGGCAGCGCAACTGCTCACCCTTGATAAGCAGCATCCCCCACTTGCTCACTTATCCTTGCACTAACAAGACAGCGTTCATGCTCGCCTTCAATTTATTGAATTACACCACCATCAGTATAAGCAGCTCAGCTTGCTTATTAACTTGTCCACCAGAGCAACTGCTCACTTTCCTTGCAAACTTATTGAATTGCACATCCATCACCAGAGGGGGAACAAAAGAGGGCAAACATGCCCCTCTTCTCCTCCCACCAGCCTGACCAGGCTGTTCCCCCTCTTTTCACCAAAGCTTCCATCCTAAGGCCAAACATCATTCGCTGTACCCATTTTCTAAACTTCAGCTAGATCATAAGGACCAGCCCTCATCTGCAAAGAAACACAACAAACCACGCCTTTCTTAAGCCTCCCTCATAGACACAGTACCCAAATCCTGAACTATCCTTAAAACACCTGCATACCTGCAATACCTGAAAAACTCCACTAGCCCAAACCAGTGTAAAATCAACTGTGCTTCAATTAACCCAGATAAAGTAACATGTATCACACCCAATCAACAAAATTCATTACCTTTCACCTCAGTTTACTGTAAGGATTGGTCCTTCTAACTGCCCTCAACAACCTCACTGCATACCACTCTGATGACCAAAAATCTCCTGAAACCGATGTATTTAGAACAGCAGGAACAACCACCCAGACAAAACCATCATCTTCTGACTCCACTCCCTTCAAGCCCTGACTGTTTACATCTATAAAAGAAAAAAACACTGTAAATTCATGACTCTCACCCAACAAACATTCTTAAAGACATTAAACCATATCCAAAAGTGCCCTTTTCCTGGAACTGCCCCCATGACACTAACCTATCTCCCTTACCTTAGCGCAACCCCACCTTACCTGTATAAAATTCTATCACAACCCAACAAGAACATACAACGACAGCAATCCCACAATAAGCATCAAAAGTAAAAAGATACCTACTGAAGATGTTGCAAGTAATCACTGCGGAAATATAAGTTAAATATAACCATACCTTACCTGTGTCCCCTACTTATTTCCATATGAAACAAGCTAATAGTCTGCTGCACATATATGTGATCAACACCACAAATATATCCCCACAGATACCACACACTGTGGTAAGGGCTATTTAGCTCACAATTGCCATATGTAGTAGAACACATTTTTCGTACTATCCTGCAATTTAATTTACCCTGGCAGTCTATAATAACAGCCATTTGTAAACAATAACCCCAATTCCCCCAACTAAACTGAATAACATGCCAGACATCTGCTTAACAGCAGCCCTCCTAACCACGAAGAACCCCATTGTCCATAAATAGAATACATATAACCTTAAATAACTCCCTACTACCCCAAAGCCCTAAATTCCCCTTTAATGCTTCCCTATCAATGCATCACCTCTGCACTCAACAGCAAATTCTAATTTGCCCCAAACACTTACCTGCAATGCTCCCACAATTGAAATCATCCTTACATCGCTCATGAAACATACAAAATAACTAAGCTACCCCTTCCCACACCACTGTAGCTGCACAAACACTGCCTTCCTGCAAGAAATGGATAGTCCTACTTTTTGACTCCAACACTCATTTGATTCAATATATAAAATCAAAGTCATGTACCCCAATTATATTACCCATGTAATGAATTCAGGCTTCTACAGTCTCAATAACCAAATGTCCCCTCTTATACACAATGCAAACACACCAAAATGAGTAAATAAAATTAGATCAGAACCTGTCGCCTTTCTCCCTGCAGCAAGTGAAAACCTCTTGGTAGCAACTTTAATCAAGAGTGCTTCCTTCAGACCGCCAGCTGATAGTACCTCTGCACCAATCATGATTGACTGCATTGCGTAGCATTCCAACATCTAAAACACCCAATATAACACCACCATCTGTAAAGAAAGAGAAAACGTAAATCATCTGAAATACAAACACATTTGAAGACAACCTGCCCCCCAAAGTCTTCCGTAGACCCCAGACCATCCACTGAAACTTGTCACAATAGTGCCACCCCTTAATGGACAACCTCAAGTCCCTTTAAACACTGCCACTCCTACTTCACCTTACTTGTAATTTAATTTTAATTACCTTTCACCACCTTGCAGCAAATCAGACCTCAATTTGGTATTTCATCTTGTATTTCTAACAACTCTTTATCGTACTCTTTCATTTTCTTACTAGCCCATCTTCCCATTATATCTTTAATATGCATTTTTAAGGAGTTCCATAATATGACTTTACAACCCTACCCATTATTATTCAAAGATAAAAAAATCTAGATCAGTTCCTTAAGCTAAGTCTTAAATTATGTTAATTTCATTAGATATACAGGGATTCTATAAATACTGTAAAATTTCCTTATGTCCATTAATGTATTAATACTTAGTGCATTATGATCAGATGAAGGACAACAGTTTTAAAATATTTACTTTATTAAGTAAATCTGTAGTGGCATAAATCCTATCAATTCTAGTTTGTGCCCCATGCTCATAAGAATAATGAGTGAAGAACAATGACTTACCTTCTGCTTTTACTATTAAAGCAACTAAATTATTATACTAATCCATCTGTTTAGTGCTTTAGCTGATCACAGAATTTTAGTTTTTTTCTGCTCTCTTATATTTTCTAAACTAGATATGCTGTTAAAATCCCCTGCTAAAATTAAAATAGTTTTCCAATGATTTTTTTTTATGTTTATGTGATCTTTAGCCACTCCTGCACCTACTCCAGGGACCCAGTAAAAATTAGAAAGTGTATAAAATTTACCATTATATTTAATTGCTACAAATGTATACATTCTTTTGGGATCATTAATGGATTCCATGACCTTAGACATTACAGTAGATTTTCTCCAAAGTATAGCAGTTCCTCTACTATTTTGTTAAAATAAACAGATGGGAACATGGTGTAACCTTTGTTATTTAAATATTGCATACCTTTTACCTATCAAAGAAGACTCCTGCAAGTATATAATGTCTCTTGTATTTAATTTTGTATATCTCGTTAATTATTTCCTTTTTTGCCATCATTTAATCCATTTACATTAATAGATTAAAGCTATTAATAATGTCATTTTGAAAATAATTATTTTACAAGATATGATGCCACATTTATCCACCGTATTTATTTGATTGTATAGCAATTTCTAGTGCATTCTTACAACACTATCTAAACATTCCATATTTTTTGAACTTTTCCTTTCCACAAACTAAACTACTAAAACTTGTAAATAACAAAATCAGAAACAAGTCTATAACTGTAACTGTATGTGTTATTAATAAAACACAACCTACCATGGATATCAAAGTTCTTAGTTTGCCTATTAAATAGGCAAACTGCCATATTATCTCTGTACCTAAGAATACCTGAAAATCCATCAAAAATTAGCCAAAAGCTACAGTGACTTATAAGTAATTAATATAATATTATATAATAATAAGAGACCATTAATGCAGTTATACATTTTGCCATTTAAGACTATTCCCCCATTACTATATAAAAGTTAAATAATCCACATCTACTAATCACAAATATTAAATAATCCAACAAATAGTGTACTATATACATATTTATGTAATAGTAGTATAAATTATCCATTAAGTATTCCTAATCTACTTGCTCATTCAACATCATTATAACTAAATCTCTAAATAAATAAATAGAATATATTGTGGTCTGAAGAGATAAAGATAAGTGTAAACTTATAGGTGACAGGTAGTCTTATCATACTAAACTATTATGCAAAATAAAACTCAGTCCACATATATAAATGTTTTATAGATATAACAAAGGCTCCAAATTAATTTTAAAAGTACAGGTGTCTATAACTTAAAATTATGTAACACTCTTAATATGATAAATATCAAAATATTTAAAAGTCCCTTAGCTTATTGGATTATTATTGTCCAGTGAGTACTTACTAAAGTCGGATTAGCCTCCATCACCTCTCATGTGTGCTTCCTGCAATCCACCAACTGATGGTCCTCTGCGCATCTGTAAATAAAAGACAAATTACATACTCACCACTTCTCTTTCATGCCAAAATTCTCTGCACATCCAACCAGATTGTGCTGCCAAGAGCACTCCACCATATCCCCCAAGAAATCCTTCTGCTTACAGTAAAGGAACATACTATAATAACGGTGTTATGACATCCCTGCAGTGATTGGTCCACTACTTATTTGACTTATTAAAATGAAGAATGCAAATGAAACAACAAACATATATTCTACTTAACCCTAGATGTAGAGGATAATTGAAGAAACAAAATACACTCAGTGTGTTAATGATTCCTCTTAATTTTATATAAACTCACCACATTTAACTTACTATCAGAATAATACATTTGAAAAACCTAAAACAATGACTACCATATTCACCAAGTCCCTCAGACAAGGTACCTAAAAAGACTACTGCAGCCACCATAAATCCATACCTGCCAGCTATCATTGTTGTGGAGTCAAAGCCTAGCCAAAAATGTGCCTCCTACTTTCATTACACTTGACAAAACCCTCTAATCCCCCTCCCTATTCTTACCTCATTTCCTAATATCCCTCCCTCACATTTAACCCTATCCAACCCTTATTCTTTTAATTACTCCTGTCCCATGTATCTAATACCACTGAAGATGCCCCAGGACAAAAGCGTCTGTTTCAAATCTCACTTCTACTGTTAGGCAAACTCAGGAATGTTAGTATCACTGAGCTTTGCCAAGTACAGGAGTTAAGCACCAACGGCTCCTTCACTTCTCACATTATCTATGGACAGTAGGAAGCTATTGTTGTACAAATATGCTTGTGTCATGCCCCCCCCCTCACCCACACACATAATTTGTTGTTTGTCAAAGATCTGTATATCATTCCAGTGTGCTAAATTCCTCTAATCATCAAGCCTGTCCATTAATAGTTTTGCTACAGAGAGAGAGAATTCATCTTGAGATTTGACTCAGTAAATAATCCATTTATATGTGTAACTCTCTAAGGTCACCATCTTGATATCTGCCTCAGACACAGTTGTCTCTAGGCTGCAGAAGTGTTCTTCCTTCAACTAATTGAGACAGTGCCATTCCTAATTTCCACTATTGCCTTGGGTAGGGATCCCAGATCTGGGGAGCCCATGATAATTTCCAAATAATCCAATAGTCCTGATGGTGCTGTTATTTATGCAATGTTCCTCTGCTTCACAGCAGGGATCATGGTCATGAGATTCTTCCTACTAAATTCAGCAGTATTGAAACAACATTACTTCACTTCGCTTAATGTCTTCAAGTCAGGAACTGAGCAAGTGAATGGATATGTGAATGGAGATGGAGCATCGTTGTCTGCACATGATTTAAAAGGCATTGTAAGATGATTGACAGTGATCCCCTGCACTACAGCATGTTATTGCAGCACATTGTTGGGAAAGGATCTTTGTGCATTAGGAAGGTCAAGTTTAAAACTGACCCACTGCACATTCAGTGAGAGTAAACTCTATAATGCTAGTATATAAAGGCACAGGTGCTCTCCAAGACTGCTGTATATGAAAGTCATCCATAGATGACTTCAAAATGGCTAGCAGGCAGCAGCTATTAGAATCACCTTTATAATGGAGGTCATAGCAGCACTCTGTACATAAGGTGTCTAATTAGTAAGTAACTCAGTAGTGATTCAGTAATTGAACACCTACAGTCCACTTACTTTAAGCTGTGTTCTGCCAACAACATATTGTGAAGGAACTTTGACTAAGACAGTGTGTGAACCGATTGTAATGAAGTCATCTCATTACCTCAAGTTCACAGCTTTCTCTGATTGGGAGCAGTTCTCACCTCACAAGACATTTAAAGTGAAATATTAAAGCAATATTACCCTCAGTTTTGCCATCATTTATTATGCTGGTCTTTAAAACAATGTTAAGAATGACATTCCTTATCTCTTCTTCACTTCTATAATGCCTCCAAGATACAAAGAGATACAAAGTATCTATCCAAATGATATTTGCAAAGAAGCTACTTTCATGCCCCTCCTTAAACTTCAGGACATAAACCTCAAATTTCGGACAGATATCTAAATGTGTGGCGTATCAGAAATACTAGAAGGAACATTTCACTTGCCATTATGTGAGTACATTCTGAAAATAGCATTCTCCCTGTGCCAGAACATAATCTCATGGTGGGGTGAACTACCATTACAGCTTTATATACTCTGACTGATAACATTCCATGAAACTGGCAAACATGCCTCGTTTTAATGACTTCATTGGGGCCTTTGTATTTGTTAAAAACAACCTGCTTGAGTCAATCAAGCAAAACATCATTAAATATTTTCCCAGCTACCTCCACCAGTCATCCTTTTCATATTATCTCATATCTTCACTATTGCATTCTGTCCCTTTGCTGCAAGGTGTCACATACTGTTCGAAAATAGTACCTCTCGCCTTATAAACAAGTGTCATCCTCTTCTACTAAGACACCTATCTATAAAACTACACTAAAATAAGATGCTTGGTAGTCAGCAGATCCTTATCATTTATGGTATCATAAAAAGTAAATAAAAAAAGATCTCAGCATCATAAAAAATGGCTCAGCCAGCATCACCTAATTCTTAAACAATTTAAAACCAAAACCATGATCTTTTAGGTCAATCAAATAAAATTCTAGTCTTGTTTAGCCTTTGAAGTTTTCTTTGGCATCTTACCTGAAACTACTCTTCATTTTAGATATTTTCTCTTGTTATTAGGTTAGTACCTTTCTTCCACACACCAGACAATTCTAACGTCAAAGAACCCCCTTTTTGGGCATAAAAACTCACATGATTTATCAATCACAAAACGTAGCAGCCTAAAGAAAACATATTAGTTAGAATATCTGTTACTACTAAATAGTTATAGCTCAGACAAAAACTTTTACCTATTATTGAGGATATCCAGCAAAATATGCAGATTTGTCACCCTTGCCCCTCGCTATTAGATCCATTTCTAACATCCTTCACTGTTCCTTCTTATTCAAATTGCTAACTCTGTACTTTGCTGGAACAGTAATTCAGTCAACTTTCCAATAAAGCCTACTCTCATGCTTTAGCCATTCTGTGGTCCATAGATGAGAAAACGTAAGATACAATGCTGTAAACATGCTCTTTCACATTCTACCACAGAGTTCATGCATATGCACATAAAGGCACCTGGAGGAAGAGAGTCTGACACTGCATCAAAACGATCAGTTGTACTTTACAGCACCTCATCACTATATAATTACTTAACATGCAGGAAGTACAAACTGTCTTCCCATGTAGTACCACAACCAGTTGTACATGGCATTTACACAAAGAAAGTCAAAATAAGAGCTCCTCATTGGTCAGTGCAGTGACGATGGACATTGTCAAGAAGGACTGACATAAATGCAGTGCAAGGGATATATATCAGCAGCAGTGAATCCACTGTGAGAGATTATGAGACACATGCGATGGTCTGCATTCCATCTGAGTGGTCTCTGAAAAAAATGCATCGCTGGTGCTTTGACATCCTCTGTTCTGTATATCAGCAATTGCACTACAGATGGAAAAATCTATGTAATATAGTATATGTATATACTATGTGCTAGCACATGCATTTGACAAAAAATAAATGAAGATGGAAGGAAACATGATGGCACATGAAAATCTTATGCCACACGTTGCTCAGCAGAATACTAGCCACAAAGCCACATGCCCCATTTGCTGTACTTCCCACCTTTTTCTTTGGACAAACAGACATGCTTCCTCTATTATCAAGGTGTGATATTTTGGTCATCACCACAAGAAAAAAGCATGGGTCTATTGAGTGTCACAACACTTGATGCATTCATTATCATTCATGTAAAGCAGGTGCTAATGGCAGTTGTGTATAGATCTTCTATGACTCCACATAATATTTCCGTAATGCCATAATTTTCCATAACACGTCATTTGCAGACATGTTGCCCCACTGCTGATCAGCAACATACTGTGCTGCTGCATACCCTTTTTATGTTAGCATTATCCTCATCTGAGCATGTGTCATTCCTCTTCTGTGACATTTCATCTGCAGACATAGTCGAGCCTTCAAGACGCACGCATCGTACTGTCCAACTGAATCTGCACTCAATAACCTTGTATATCCTCATGTAATACAGTCCCTAAATACACTGAAGATGTAACTCTAACAATTAATCTTTTACAAATGCAAATGATTTAAATAAAATTATGCTAAGGAAAGCTAAACGTATATGGAATAACATAG
This sequence comes from Protopterus annectens, assembly GCF_019279795.1. Classification (NCBI taxonomy): domain Eukaryota; kingdom Metazoa; phylum Chordata; order Ceratodontiformes; family Protopteridae; genus Protopterus; species Protopterus annectens. Next base: position 83,520,740 of record NC_056731.1, read on the forward strand.
CTAGGTGACAAACGGGTAACATTGGTAGGCTTAAAATATCCCACCAGGGCTGATAGCCTAGTGTTGAACTATGAAACTATGAACCAATGCATATCATCTCCAATGTGTTCTCAAATTAAGAGTGACTTGTAAAAGGGGATTAAATAACACAATTAAGTGTCCCCAAAGAGGTCCACTGTCCCTAAGGAAATGTAATAGCAGAACCCCAAATACAATGTGCCTACATAGCAGAAATGTTTGTAAATGAAAAGAATCAGAAAAAAACTGCAACACACAATAATACCACAGTAATAGTTCATAAACAATAGCAAAATATCACCCAAAATTAATATCCATGGACAAAATAAATTGTCTTCTTACAGTCTTGTGTTACTGTTCTTAGCCACTGACCTATCTGTTAACAAGTATGTATATATATATATATATATATATATATATATATATATATATATATATAGTTTACTATCATATTTGCGAAAGTCATTTAGACGTATGCAACGATTTCTGACAAATATTGTCAGAAATCAAAACACACAGCAACCAAAATATCGAATGGAGCACAGCAATGTCGAATATCAACTTTGCTGAAATGCTCACATCCACTCACAATTAACAATAACATTTGCAGGGGGGCAAGCCCCCCTGCACCCCACACCCCACACCCCCCTACTTATATATACAAACTCCGAGATTGCACTACAGTGAGGATAGGGTACATTTCTTGATCCCCACTATAGTGCGATCTGCACCGCAATGTTGCAGCTGACAATAGCGGATGTTCGCTCATGTCAGCTTCGACATTGTGGTGATTGAGCTCTCAGTTCAAGAAAATATATATATACATATTCGATCGCCTATATATATATATATATATATATATATACACACACACATATATATATATATATATCTATCTATCTATAGATATAGTTTACTATCATATTTGCGAAAGTCATTTAGACGTATGCAACGATTTCTGACAAATATTGTCAGAAATCAAAACACACAGCAACCAAAATATCGAATGGAGCACAGCAATGTTGAATATCAACTTTGCTGAAATGCTCACATCCACTCACAACTAACAATAACATTTGCAGGGGGCAAGCCCCCCTGCACCCCACACCCCACACCCCCCTACTTATATATACAAACTCCGAGATTGCACTACAGTGAGGATAGGGTACATTTCTTGATCCCCACTATAGTGCGATCTGCACCGCAATGTTGCAGCTGACAATAGCGGCTGTTCGCTCATGTCAGCTTCGACATTGTGGTGATTGAACTCTCAGTTCAAGAAAATGATTTTCGCACATATTCGATCGTCTAAATGACAATCGAATATGTGATAGTAAACACACACACATACATATATATATATATATATATATATATATATATATATATATATATATATATATATAGCCATATCTATCTATCTATATATATATATATATATATATATATATATATATATATATATATATAGATATATATATATATATATATATATATATATATATATATATATATATATATATATATATATATATATATATATATATCATACATAATTCTTTGTACCCAAGTAATTTACTATTGTAATCTGATATTTTCATCTGTTTTCTGTAAATATATGTATGCAGCTCTTTTCCCATCTCACATCTATTAATGAGTTGCTGTCCCTCTGAGTCATCGGTAGGTAAACACAATTAAATAAGACACTTTCAGCATGGAACTATATTATTCATTTCTGAAGCTAACTAGAGTAGTTCACATCTACTTATCAGTTAATTGATCACACCTTTATGAAAATAGTCTGAATTTCTTACATATTGGAGTAACTCCCACTTTAATTAAAAACATCCACAAGGCATCAGCCAGTATTCATTAGAAAATGATCAAACTGTACATCAGCACCCTGATAGGAGAACAAATGTTGTCCAGCAGGGTATTTAATGTACAAGTAATGCCTGCTGAAAAACGAGTCCACTGCTTGATGGCAGCATATCAAGCTGCCATGCAGCTTGGACAGAAAAAAAACTAATGACCACCTTTATTTTATGCTCACTATGCAGCAATTTAGTTGTTTAGTGAGTGTAAACTAAAAAAGAAATAAATTAAAATAAAAAAGTGTGTGTGTGTGTGTGTGTGTGTGTGTGTGTGTGTGTGTGTGTGTGTGTGTGTGCATGTGTGCGCGTGTGTGTGCATGCGTGTGTGTGTGTGTGTGTGTGTGTGTGTGTGTGTGTGTGTGTGTGTGTATGTATGTGCATGTGTGTATTTTTTTATTTCTGTGAGTGAGAGTGTAAGCATCTACGAGAATAAGGGAGAGAGATCAATTGAGCTTTCCCCTGGCAGCAGCAGCATCAATTACAAGGTTTCTGAAACTGTCAACCTCTTAGCACAAGACTGGACAGAGACATAAATAACAGGGGAGCAAAGGACTGAAAGTAGGGACCGATTTTAAATATTGCTCTAATCAATTGTAAACTATTTCTTCGTAAAATAAAAGGGGGAACAAAGGGTTTAAAATAGAAACATATTTTAATTATTGCTCTTATCACTCCAGTGGCTTTACTCGACAGAGGCGCTGGGAACTAAGGTCAGTTAATACGATGCCAGGGTAATCCTATGGGCCAGCCTCGTAAAGGCCCCATGGCCATTAGCCTAGTACAATTGCAGTCTAACACTAAAAGGTATGTCATTATTTAGTAACTTCAATCTCTAATGACTGCAAATGAACCAAAGAATTAAGGAGTAAGGGACCAAAAAATAAAGAAAATACCCCTTGCTGTGTTGGGCATCATAACACCCCTGGGTGGGCATTACTTGCACATTAAGACACACCCTATCGGGTATTATTGCTTGCTTAACACTCATTTTTTTCATAATATTCTAAAATGTAAGACTAATAAACTCTTAAGGATCTTTATCCATAAATTGGTATGTGTCTCTCTGTCTTTTCTTTATATGCTGAGATAGTTGAAATATTAAAGTTGCATTCCTTGTTTTCAGCTTTTATCACTAAAGAATAAAAGTAAGGTAGTGAAATACTTTTGGGTATCTTCTAGCCAAAGCTCTTATTTTTGACACAGACAAAGAGTGAGAAGTAGGATGGGATGTCATCTGACCATCTTTCACAGACAAATAAAATCAGATCAGTGGTTAAATATAAGCACATGCATATTTTACAAAGTTTTCTATTTATCCCTGCACAAATTCTTGTTTTCCTTAATGAAGTTTTACTTTGTAGTATCTTGTTTTGCCTTGTTTTAACACAATTGCTTCCACAGTTTTTAATCACTCAGATGATTATCTCATTTAAAAACACATTTTAACACATTTCAGAACCCCTGCTTCCATAATGTCTGTTTTATGTTACTGCATATCACTTTTCAGATGGAATAAAACTGGGGCATCAAGTTTTGTTGCTTGGCTTCATATATGTTGTCCTGAAGGAACCTTCATTTAAGTAAGTATCAAAATGTGCTATAGCAGGGGAAAAAACATATCACTGATTTGTCAATTTTTTTTGGTAATGTTAAGTCAGTATCAAATTTCACCTTTTTCATGTTCATGTTAAATATTCTAACAGGAAAAGTTTATATCCTATGCAGCAGAGCAGTTAGTGAGAGGGGGTTTGTCTATGTAGAGGAAATCCATCTGTTCATGAATTTTCTTGATGCCTTAAATGATGTGTTGATCATATTTTAAGCTACTGTCAGTTATGACACCAAGAAACTTTATGTTGGAAAGTATTCCAACTGTGGTATTATTTGCTGATGTGATATTGAAGGACTGCTTCTCTGCTGAGAGAGATTTGAGTAAAACAGCATTATTTTTTGTTTTTATTATTAGAATTTAAAAGTAGTTGCTAGTCATCAAGCTAGACCTTAGTTTAGGAAAGGGAGTCCAGGGTCATTTTGTGGAATAGCAATACACTTGGTGTGGAGCATATGAGAGTTGGATCATCTGCGTATTGTACTATTGTTGCATCTTTGTTAGCTTTGTGAAGATTATTAGTGAATATGGTCAGCAATAAGGGACCTGGAATAGAGCCATGAGGTATGTCAACATAATAAGACAGACAGAAAGGGAACAAGATCTTATTTCCATTTCATAGTCTGGTGTCTGATGGAAAGATAGCCGTGGAACCATCAAAGGGGTAAATGAGAGAATTCTAAGTAGGATAGTCCATGGAGCAGGAGTTGGTGTGAAACTGCATCAAATTCTTTTAACATGACAAAGAAGGGGGAGGTTACTAGATTACCATTGCTCATATTAGAGTTTCTGATTTCAATAAAACTGAGTAGATCATTAGCGGTGCTGTGGTGAAGTCATAAACCATGTTGAGTGTTGGAGAGGAGATTGTTATTATGAAGTTAGTAAAGGAGTTGGAAATGAATGCATTTTTTTTAGTATTTTGGAGAGTGGAGGTAGAATGGCTATAGGTCAGTAAATGGAGTGGTTGGTAACTGTTCCACCTTTATGTACAGGTATGTTATGGGACTTTTTCCAGATGATGTCCCCTCTCTGGGCCAGTAATCAAGGAACCTGAACCTCACCACTGACAGTGGAGAGGGATGTTCACTTGGGACAAAAATAGATACACATAGCATTTCCAGATGCAGCTATCTGCATCAAGCACAATTGCCCTTAAGAGCACACAGGGGACACAGTCCAGGCTCTGGGTTTTTCTTTCTCTTTCTTTCCAGGTCACCAGTAAGACTACGCACTGATACAGCTATAGAGTTGAGTCCTCAGCCGGGTGTTTAAGCCAAGTCCTCCAGCACTCTTTCTATAAAACCAGTGCTCTTGCATAGCTGGCAATACCTCACATTGTCACAGAAGGCACAGATGTTTCTGTAATTGATCAGTTTAGGGGTACTGATACAGGGTACATGATAGCATGTACGACAATCTTGAGATATTCATGTGTCAGGTTGTCAGCAACTGGGATGGATTTTTTTTTAGTTTTATGATGTTTCTTTTTTGATAGAAGAGGCAGATACTGGTTGGAGGTAGAAATTATTTTGGAGTAGATTAGTGCTGTTTGAGATAGTGAGGCTGGATGGTGGTTTGTTAATAAGTAGGGAGAGGACAGAGAGTAAGGAATGTGTATTGAATGGGGTAGCTACAGTGTCTGAGTTGCTGATGAAGAAGTAGTGGTAGTTTTTGCTGGAGTGTAGTAGTCATTGATTAAATTCCAGAAGAGCTTAAGAGTTCTGTTGGTGGTTGTCTTGGAGCTTGGAAAGTACTTAGCTTTGACTAATCTGACTTTTAGTTAAGAAAGGTTTCTAAGCTTTGTCATTTTTGGAGTGTTTTGTCAGTAGGCCATGCTGTCCAAGCTTTATCTGTGTTTAGCATAAGTTGCCTGGTCTCTACTGTGAGCCATGTGGTGGTGTTGGATTTGATTTGTTTTGATCTGATGGGAGCTAGTTCATTTAGTATGTTAAGGAGTGTGTTGTTAAAGTGAGTTGCAGCATCATCCCAGTTGTATTTTTTGAGGTAGCTAATGAAGGTATCATTATAAAAGGAAGAGAGTGTATGCACATCATTATACAGTGCGTTTTTATATATGCAATTGTATTGTTTCATAGCAAAGGTCAGTAAAACGTCACTGGTGATTTCAGGTAGGCAGCCAGCTCTGTTCATTATGTTAGTAATGGTGATGATACAGTCCAATGTAGACTCCCTATTACTGTATTTGGCTAATTTCCTAGTCTTTGTTATTTGGTTTTAGCCAGGCTTATGTGGATATTACTATGTCAATGACATATGTCTTTGAGATTACATTATTTATAAAATTGGTGCTTATACTACAAATGTCATTTTGAAGTACATTTTTGTTTTGTTTCCTAGATAATTAAATGCATTTTTGAAGCTTGCATGTTTAACAGAAACTTTGCTAGTGGATTTAGTTTTGCATGGTTCTGTCATCAGTTACACATGTGTGCAAACTTGGCTATTATTTGCCTTAGCCTTCTAAAATATCTGTATGCACAAGTGTTGCAAACATTAGTGTAATGTGTGAGTTCATTCCAAATGCACATTCCATTAAGCAGAGCTCATCTCTGGCTGCCAGGTGGTATCTCAGATGTACTCACATTACCAGTGGCTGTACAAGGGACAGCAGTTTTGTTTATCCTGAAGAAATGATCCATTGCATCTAGGGACAGTTGTAGCATTTGTCTTGTCAAGTAGAAGTTTGTTGTTCTTTTCCTTGGAGGATTGTTTGCATAAATTGATTGAGCATTCAGTATAGATGTGGCCATTAACCGCAACGTAAGATCTGCCAAACAAGTTCTTTATACTGGAATAATAACATGACTTTTTTCTTGTTTTTTTGTTTTCAAATCAGCAATGCAATACAAATTAGATATAAAATGCACATATAAAGACTTTAGTTTCCAGTGTAACCCAATGTTACCAGAAAGAAAATGCTGAAGTTCCTTACCTGAATGTAGAGTGCAATTTTTCAACCAGAAAATGAATATTCTTCTTTCTACGTGCAATGTGTGAAGAAAATGTAATATAGTTGCATAAATATGGCACACAGTTATACTTTTTTTAGGGCAAGACATAGTTACATAGTGAATTTACACAAAAATACCAACTTAACTATCACATATTTATCTTGATAACAAACATCCTGGTTTGTTTTTATTGCCTTTTTCTTTCAGTGGAAGTAGTGAGGACTGACTCTATTGTCAAAATCAGCACAGCACATATCAAATAATATTACCCCATGTTAGTTTTGCAATGTGGCTTTTGCAGTGGGAAATGACATACATTTCCCTTATGTATGTGGCCAGATGCCAAGTAAATATGAACATATTCAGAGTCCCTTAAACATGCTTATTTTATCAGGGTGTAATTGAGTGGTGGGATGACAAAACATTTTCTCATCTGGTGGACTGTATAAAGAAGCGCAATGTTTACAATTATTATTTGGTGCTGTGTTTAATGACATACAAAACATAATTTGAACTGAAAAACACTATTCTGTGTGTGGCCGAATTAATGAAGAAGAGAAACTATGCTGAATATGATAGAATGAAAAATATCATTCCAAACTATTTAGACTCTGAAGTTTGTGTTAGTTTTAGTTTGCAACAGAATCACTATTGTTGTGATAGGTATTATCCTTCTATGCATATGGCATAGTGTTATAGAAATATTGCATGTGAGGGAAACATGAATTATGCTGAAATTTGCTCATTGGTGGCTAAAGTGTATGGTAACGAGGGTGATGTCCTAGAAAAATACCTTACTAGTCATGAGTAAACCATAGCATAACCAAATCTCCAGCTATGGACTAGAGTTTAAATAAAAAAGAAAACAAAACAAAACAAAACAAAAAAAAAAACAATAAAGCAAAATAATAATTGCAGGTCATAAGGCCCCTTTTTAATAAGTTGATTAAGGCAAAGCCTTGACTATGACACAGGCAGCTGGAGTTTGATTAGTCACTTGGGCTGCTACTGGAGCTGAAGAAGACAAGAATGATGAGACATAGTTTGCCCACATTTCTCCAGGTGAGGGTTGGCTGAACAACTGGTAAAAAAATCACAGAATGTGGGCATCTGAACTACTTATATGTGGATGTGTGGAGGAGCATCACAAAGGTCCATTGCAAAACAACCCCATTATCAATGAGAGTACAAACAGGAGAAGAATGCGTTAAAGTAAAATCCCCATCCTCATCACATATTAGGGGGCCACAGTGCTAGTATGTTCAACTCTTGCCTCCATCTAGGAACAAGTAAGTTGTAGCATAGCACTCTCATATTTTGGAGAGGTGGAAGTATGGGACAATAGTGTGTCTGGGAAGGAAAGCTTGAATGTAACAGAGAAGTACAGGAGGGGGGCTTCACTTCAAGACCAAGCATTCTGTCCATTCAACTACAGTGTTTAATGGGCTGCATTAGTTACATTGCAGGATGCTTAATGCTAAAATTGTAATATTACACTAAAGTTTGACTAAACAAAGCTAGCTTAGTTTAGTCAGCACATAGTGAAACAAATAATCCTTCATTTAAAAGGTAAAATAAAATAAACCACATATGATATCTGTAACAAAAACTGTTTGACTCAGAATTGCAAGATGGCACCCATAGAGTATAAAGCTAAAAATCAGACCTCTAGGCTGAGAATAGCTGAAAACATGAAATATCTGCAATCTACTGTAAGTTGTTATCAAGAATTTGTAGCAGAAATGTCTATGATATCCAGCAGATCAACAAAGAAACAAAAAAGAAAATGTGAAGTAAAAAGGTAAAAGCAGTTGTGAAAACTCATGAAAATACTGTGAGCAGTGGGTCTGTATCACAGTAGTTGGCCATCACTGGGAATTTGTCTTTTCCCCAATGTAGTGTGACCTCGGAGTTGGTATATTTAGTTAGGGGGTGTGGGGGCAAAGCCCCCCACTTTGTTGGGTTTTATTTTCTGTGTAGCTTTTGTGACAGTCGGTAGGTTGTCAATTAGTTTCTTTCCCAGGGAGAAAATTTGCTGAAGAGATCCTTTGGTGAATTTAGCTTCTGATTAATTGAGTTTGACAAATAGCAATTCACTAAATAGGGTCTTTGATAAAGTGATATAGACACGTGTGCACTATGGTGGTACAGAAGAAAACTTTTCAGAAATCGATCAAATTAAATCTGAAACTTTCAAGATAGGTGTGTCCCATTTGGAATATATGCAGACAAATAGCCAGTGGCTGCAGGAAACTGAAGATGTCTTGACTAAACATTTAGTGAAAATAAACAGTATGCAAACTGTTGTAAAAGGGATGAAAGAGTAAATGGTGAAAGAGCAATTAAAATATGAACAAATGAGACAGAAACTGGCTTAACTTGAGTATAAGTCATGCTGAGACAACTTCAGGTTTACAGCAATACCAAAACAAGATAAGGATTTGGATGACATTTGGTGGAGGGGATTACAGAGCTGTTAACAAAATATTTCCTGTAGTCCAGTGGTCCATGGTTTGATTCCCTCAGCCTCCATTGCTTAACTATGCAAGTCTGAGCAATGGACTTTCTAACACTCCTGTGCTTAGTCTGTTAAAGGTCCACAGAAAAGAATGTTCTACCCTGGTAAACTAAGACAAAGGTCATAAACTGTAATGGCTTTATGAGAAAATGCATCAGCATATGAACTGGACTTTTTGTTGTGGTTACTAAAATAGAAAGACCACATACAGTAAATATCCCTGACATATCTCAAAAATAAGTTAAGAGCTATATTTATTACATTGCAGACATACCAGCTAAAGTAGGGCATGTTTTTCTATTCTGTGGAGGATGGAAACAATCTAAAAGGTTGTACACACAAGGATTTATTTGGATAATGACTTTTCATTTCAAATACATAATACAAAAAATATTTACTTCTTTATATAAGACTCTGCTGAGAAATTAAACTTAATTTTTAAGTTATTATATCATACATTACTTAGAATCTTTTATTTATTTGAAGTAAAAGTTTAAACAAACCCTCTGCAACCACAAGGTGAACTGGCAAAGAGAAATGAAAACTTGGGAGCTGCAAAGAATGGTAAAGGAACAGGCAGCCAGTAAACAGACCTAGAAAAGCAAACTTTGGGCATTTCAAGGGAAATATTTCCTGTAAAGACATTTCCTGTTTACAAAATAAAATGATAAATAAAACAAAGGAGATCAAATGTTTTCAAAATATGTGAAATTACATAAAAATAACTAAAACACTGAGGACAGCACTTAAAAAGGATATGTGTTTATAGGAAAACGGCTCTGGTGTAATGAAAATGTGAGATTCTTTCTAAATGATACACTGAAACATTGAAATCAGTAAGGACCAGACACAGACAACCGAGTAATAATGTTAGTATTGTATAACAAATGTTATTTAAAAATGAAAGTTTATGTCAAGCTGAAGGACAAGAGGGTTATACTGTCTGCTGCATGATGGGAAGCCCTCTTTTCAAACTGTATGCCGTGCCATGCTGCTTTAAGTAAAGGTACTATGACACTGGAAGAGGAGAATGGGAAAGCAAGTTTAATGAATGATGAATGGAAATGAAACTAATATACCATGGGGTGAGAACCAACAGACAACATTATATAAAGTTTGTTCTGGTAATACATGCACTGTGAGTAAGAATGTATATAAAGGTAGTGAGATACATGCATTGACTGAAAGTAGGCCATATAGCAAGATTTTAGAAATAAAGCACTAGGAATACTGACAGAGGGAACCTGTACAAAAGCAGGGAAATTAGTGTGTGGGCAAAACTGTGTGGTATAATTAAAACAAAAAGCTACACATTGAAGATATTTTAAAAACACCGAAAACTGTGACTATGAGTAAAAAAATAACTACTTTATTTTATTTTGTATATTATTTGTTAAAGTCATATTTTGACAGTCTTCAAATAGAAAGATTCTCAGTCAGAAGGACTGAATAACTCCACTGTTGAGGGAATACAACCTGTCTTCTTCGCACGTTGTGCTTGACTGCAAGAGGGTTGAGTCACTGTGTCTGGATAGGTAAGTTCTACCTTCTTTAAACAGCTACAGGTTTTGGAATGTCTAATGAAAAAGTGTGCAATGATATATAAAACAGAATGAAAAGCAATATAAGTTAATTAGCATAAAATATAAGCTTTAGCATGATGCAAACTAACTTGTTGAGCTGGAATGTTTTTGCATTTGTTCACAGCAAAAAAAAAAAAAAAAAACAGGAGATGATAGTGATTGATATTTATAACAGTAATTCATAGATTTCAATGTTATAGGAAACACATTTGAATAATAAAGAACATAAAAGCTTTGTAAAGAAAAGTGGGAATGAGAGTTTCTTTGAAAGAAAAGGAGAGTGAAAAGGGAGTCATAATATTAATTAAAATGATTATAAGAAAAATTTAACAAACAAGTGAAGGACAAGCAACTAAGGTTTCTAGTTTTGAGAGCTTTTTGATAGAGTATAAAAATTACAGTGGGTACAGCACAAATTCTACCAATAGCAGTGAGATAAGATAAGAAGAAGAATATAGGAGAAGTTGTAGCCTTTCATCAGGTGTGTATGGTAGTAGCCAGAGATAAGAACACTACAGAAAATAAGAAAGCATCTCAGAGGGGTCAAGGTATCACAGAAAACTAGATGAGGGTAAACACTTAGAGAAACAGTGCCATGTAATTAGGCTTATTGAAACAATTCAATTCAGACTGAAGTGGTATATATACATATTTCTGTGAAAAATTGTTATTGGGCAAGATTAGACAGGCACTACCTATCAAAATAATGTGGTAACATTGTCCAAACCATGAACACACGTATAATGATGGTGTAAGGCCATGTACCTATACAGAATTATGTTTTATGAGCAAGTAACAGACTTGTGATAAAGAGCAACATTTTGCAGTATTTCTTTTGAAAAGTTAGCCATTTAAAGACTGGGTAGGTCAAACTTCACTGAAATGTTAGTAGACTTAAACTTAAGCAATAAATGGATTACTTGTAAAGTAAATATTGCACATGTGATCACAATAATAATAACTAATGTTAATAGCTTTGAATGCCAAACAATTATTTAACAGAGTGAGCTGAGAATTTATGAAAAGATCCCTTGAGGTATTTGGTTTCCCACAAACATGGATGACATTGATATTTAATATCTACAGACAAGTTAGGGTGATGTGAGGTGATGAGCTGAATAAAAGATTTAATTAACCTTGCATAGAAACTAGGCAGGAATGTACACTCCTGCCATTCATTTTTGCTTTACGTTTAGAGCTATTAAACAAGAATATAAGTCAGTCAAAATAATTAGATGTAAATGGAGAAATACTAATGAGAAAATAATACACAAGATCAAATTACATGGCACCAACCCAGAACATGTTACAGAATTATGTTTATGAAACAGAAATATTTTAAGAGTATAGTAGGATATAAAGTAATTAAAACAACAACAAATGGTAAGGAACTATCTCCAATGCATGACTTGATACAGAGCTTGCCATATTTGACAGTTCATGTCAAGATGAGGTACTTGGGAATTTGATTGAAAAAGGATGCTCCATTTTAACACCTTTAATAAATTATCATTTATGACATAGGTAAACATACATTTATATAAAAGAAAACAAGCAATATTAACATGCTAATAGTTACACACAATATACATCACATATATTCTTCTGTACAATTATCATTAATTCAACATTACATAAATTGTTCAATTCTTACCTTCCCTTAAACCTGACTCCTCCTCCAAAATATTATTTTGCATATCTTGTTCCCACAATTTCCATTTTTATCTACATAATTTCCTCTTGCGCCTTTCTAAATATCCCACTTCCATTCCTTTTTTTTTCAGTTAAATACAATATTCACTACTTCAGATGCAACTGGTTTAGACTTTGATTTCTATGTTCTAGTAATTGCTTTACGGCAGCCACCATAATTATACTTAACAAGGCCTTATGATGTCTACACAATTTAGATCAAAAAACTAATTTCCTTAGTTACATCCATTTGATAATCCAATATTTCTGACAGTACTCTGGAAGGAGTTTTTAAAGTCTGCTAACTCATTATTTATTTTTATTTATTTATTTAGCATTTGTTTGCCAGGATAGTCCGACTTGACAAGTGTCCATTTTCAGTGGAGTCCTGGGAAGAAAAGCTCCATAAGTTTACAGAGAGAATAAAAATTTACAAAAGAGACATTACAGAGTAGTAGCATACAGACTGTAGACTTTACAGACATTAGTATACAATAAGAGGATATTCCCCCTTTTGGTTGAAAATACAAGTGTACAAAATATACAATGAGAGTAGATAAGAACGTGGTAGAGCATTGCAAGATATTTCACAATTGAATAAGAGTATATAAATGTTTAAGTCTTCCATATATACATTCAAGCAAATATACATGTAAGAGCATATACACATATATATGTATACATATACATACACACACATATATATATATATATATATATATATATATATATATTCACTTAATAATCTAGAAATACTTAAACATCAAATTTCAGTATGTCGAGACTATAAAGTCGAATCTAAACAACACTGAAACTTCAAAACCAAAAAAATTTAAAATCATGAAGTTCAACACACCACATACCACACTACACAAACACCAACTACCCACAATGCAAAAAAAATGCACAAACAAAACAATACAAACTAACAAACCTACACTACATATAAGCAGGGGGACAAGCCACCCTGGATACCCCACACCCCCCCCTACTTATATATTATAACTCTGAGATCACACCAAACAGAAAAAGACAGCAAACTCACAACCAGACATTCTATACTCCCTCGCACACACATCACATATATACAAACACCACCACATTCAACATTTAAACACATAGTTTTACCTGTCTACCCTAACCCACACATACAACTTCCAAACACACTCACATACACAGAGTTCTGAAGAAGTCTTTACCTAGAAGAAAGTGCTATCACTTGCTGTTTTTGCTGCTTGTTGATTTTAATAAATCATTTGGTGATATTTCTTGGCTGTTGGTACTGGTCTTTTTGGGCACCTGGATCTCCACTCAAGTTTTTCATTTGTTTGGTTTGGTTCTTGGTTTCTCATTGCACTCACATACACTGACACACCTAACCAAAGCCCTTATAAATTAAGCACTTACCTTAAATTACACCTAAATCCACATACTAAACCAGAAACCATCCACACAATACATTCCAAGTCATGTACCATTAAAGCATAACCGTGAATTCAAAATATTCAGATTTGCGTTTTTGCACTTTCACCATTCCGAATTCATTTCATGACTTCAGTATTTTGAGATTATAACGTGAACCTATGTATATATATATATATATATATATATATATATATATATATATATATATATATAGTAGGGTCTGTATTACATCAACAAATGTTTAAATGTTCGAATCTCTAAATGTCGACCTTTAGAGGTCAAACATTTAAATGTTCAAAAATGTAATAAAAACAAAATAAAAAAAAACAAAAATAAAGAAAAGGGTTTTAGCAGAGGGATAAGCCCCCCTGCACCCCCAACGTGGGGGGGTCAATTGCAGTTGCATAAATGGTTGGTGAAGAGGTATGTTTTAAGTAGGCTTTTGAAAGAGGGTGTGGAGTTTTGCAGTCTGAGGTCAGGGGGGATCATTGTTCCATATGTTTGTATTTCATGGGCAAATAGTGATTCCCCAGAATTGTTTTTGCATGTGATGGTTTTGATTAAGGCTTTGTTGTAGGACCAAAGTTGTCTATTTGAATTGTAGAAATTCAGCATGCCAGTCAGGTCAGGGTTTTTCTTGGGATAATATAGAATTAGATGAGCTAGGCTGAGTTGATGGTACCTTAATAGGTTTGGAAATTCAAGCCAGTGCAAGGCTTTTAGGGAAAGGCAGTGGTGGGATCATGATTTGGCACTAGTTGCGAATCTAGCAATCTTGTTGTAACAGATGGAAAATTTATTAAGGTCAGTTTTGTAAAGATTAGTTAGAATTGGGGGCTAGAAATTTTTGGATAGTAGAGGTAGGAACAGACTTAAGTGTGAAAGGTATGGTATTAATATGGGGCTGAGGTGGTTGTGGGGTGTTGGAGGAAGTGATGTTGTTTAAGAGTTTGAGTACTGAGGAGGTGAAATAGTTATTAAAGCTGGAGACTATGTCCAGGTCTGGACCTGTTATACTGGGGGTGGGAGTGGTGGTTCTTCTGTGCTGTAGGATGTTATTTATTGTTGCCCAGAATTTTTGTGTTTTGGTACTGTATTTGTTTTGCTGAGTGATACAGTAATTTTGTTTTCTAGCTTAATCTGCTTTTTTTGTGATTTTCTGGAGTTCATCAAAGGTTTGCCTAGCTGTGGGAGATTTGGTGTGGTGCCAGGTTTTCCAGGCTTTATCCCTGGCTCTAAGTAGGGCTTTTGTAGTTTTCTGGAGCCAAGTGGTGGGGTTACTACATATCCTTATAGTTTTTAAGGAGGGTAGTTGGTTGAGGATATTTAGGAATGTGGAGGTGAAGTAATCAACTGCTTTGTCTAATGAAAGGTGTTGATGGAAGACCACATGCAATCATGCAAGGCTCTTATGAAGTGGTGTCTAAGAAAATTTTTGTTAGGGCGGGTTTGTAGAAGGGAGGGAGAGTTAATAATTTTAAGTTTGTGTCTGAGGATAAAAGTGGGGCTGTGGTCGCTCAGAGAGTTTGGTAGGGTGCCACATTGATGGGCAGTATTTGGTTGATTTGTGAGGATCCAATCAAGTATAGATTCTCTTTTTGTGGCCTTATCAATGCATGTGGGAGTATCTATAAGTTGGGTGAAGTTATATAGGTTAATGTGGTGGGTTGGGGTGGAAGAATGGATGGAGTTCCATTCAATGTTTACATCACCTAGCACAATCGTTTCTTGAGGGAGGGAGTATGAGGCCCAGTGATGTATGGATTCTAGGGTGGTTAGGTTGTCACCCTGGGGGTATATAGATACCCAGTAGGTTTAGGTGCATATGTTGGTTATCTGAGAGATTTGCAAATAGAGTATCTGCATTGTTGAAGTTGGGGGAATATTTTTGAAGGAGTTGGAGTTGTAGGTTAATTCTCTGAAGTAGAGCTAAACTTCCGCTTCTTTTTATGTAGCCGGTCTGCCCTGAGAATGTTATACCTAGGTAGGGTGATGGAATTATCTTTAATATGTGGTTTAAGCCATGTCTCTGTGATGAGAATAATATCAGGGTTATTTAATAATATGGCAGCATGATACTGCAGGTATTCATATTTAGTATCAGTAAGTCGGTGGTTTTGTGCTTATCTGGATAGTGATGGGTGCATGGCTTATTAGCAGAGGGTGCTGGCCCAGGGTTGAGGAAAATGTCTCCACCTAGTAGTAGCTGGGTAGTTATAGAGGTGATAGTTCATAGGTTTATAGGTTCATAGGTTTGTACTAGACTATCAGCCCTAAGGCCTATACGAGCCTAGCCATAACAATTCCCTGACTATTTCTTCCCACAATATTTACTTCTATTTTACTTTCTATTTACTACTTTTATTTTAGGTATTGGATGATTAAATAGTGAAATTGTACACTTGGTTGCTTTTTAGATGGACAGAAGTGGTACATGAGAGGGGCATGGTATAGTGGGAGATGGGTGTATATGGTGGTGTATATGTTTACATGAATGGGGGCGATACTAATGCTGTGGGTTAGGGTGGATGATTTGGGGTGGGTACAGTGAGTGATTGTGAGGAGATAAGAGGTGCTGATAGTGGCTATGGAGAGACAGGTGAATAGGGAGGTTAATCCCAGGAGGGTATAGTGGAGATGAGACTGAGGATAATGAGACATAGTGTGAGTGAGGTTGTGGAGCTAGAGGAGGTACTTATATTTGGTGAGGGTGTGAGTTGTGTGAGTAGGAGATATGGGTGTGGATATTAAACTGGTAGGTGGGCTGAAGTGGTGGGAAGTGGAAGGGCATGTGTAGATGGTGCTGAGGGATGTAATTATTGGATAACGTGAAGATGAAGGGAGAGTCTTAGTAAAGGAGGTTACTTATAAATTCAGAGTGTGTGGGAATTGGGGGCAGGGTAGGGGAGCGGAGTAAGCCCCTAGGATGAACAGAGCAGAATGAGCCAATCAAGGTATGTGCAATTCAAAAATAAACTATCAGTTGCTAAGAAGTCACATCTATAATGTTAGTCTTTCTTTTGTTACCAATGCTTTTTTATTCATTAAAGCAGTGAAAGTCCTTTTTAATTTTACCAGTTGGATTACTCTTTCAGAACATACATTCCCAGTTACCTATTTCTTCCCTATCAAACTCCAACATTTGCCATCTACCTAAGGAAAAACTCTTTGGAATCTTGCTTGAGGGATAAAAATATGTATGCAAATACTTCCATGCAAAAAATCCTCAATCTTTTAGAGTTTGCTGCATATTTGGGAGACATACATATTTCCTCCCATTATCCAGTCTGTCCTTCAAATCTTTTCTAAGCTTCTCTGATTGTTTCCTGTATTTATCATGTACTATTCTATATGCCCTACTAATTATCCCTTTTTTAACAACAGCTTCTGTTCCAGATTCAAATTAAAACTCTACCAGAGAAGGTACTTCTCTAAGGATTCACCCACCTTTTTTCTTTGCCTAGACTGAAAAAAATGGATGTTGAAAAAGTAGCTAAGGAAATGGGGAATAAAATTGTTCAAAAGATTTAAGTAAGAGAAGACTACTGAAAATTTTATTTTTGGACATTGATGATAGGTATAACAGCATGTTGACTGATAGATAGGTGTCAGCCATTAAAGAACAGATATGGAATGATATCAAAAAATAAATTAAGGATTTTTCTCTGGGACAACAAAAGATAAAGAATGTAATGAAAAGACAAATACTGACAAAGGAATACAGTGTTTTGGGGCTCCCAGATTTGGAGGCATAGTATAAGGCAAGACATTGTACATTAATAAATTTGATTCAGGACATGGACTATATGCCCAAATGGAAATATATGATAGGCATAGTGTCCAGCAAGGTAAGAATACCATCACATGTGGAAAGATCTAGAGAAGCCTTGTGTACATAAAGGTATTAAGCAATTTTTTATGTTAAAGGAAGATAAATCTTATTAAAATTGAATAAAACCAAAAGGTGTTTTTGATGTTGGGACTGTTAGGAGGAAGTTGCAATCAAGTTAGAAGAGCAGAATTCCTCTGTTTAGGGCTGCTCTGAAAGTTATAGAAAGAAATGGGGAGAATTTATTGGCCCAAAATAGAAGAGAATTAGCCCTTTTCCTAGTATAGTTCAGGTGTAGGGAAAAGTTAATGGCAAGTTCAAACCAAACATCAAATTATTTAAAAGATGAAGTATTTTCTATGGGGGTGTTGTTCTCCTGATAGATATGTAAAGAGTTTTATGGCTTTGCTTTTTAAAGTTTCTATTTTGGGTCAAAAATTATAGTTTTGGTTTTGCTGGAGACGAGTATGGGATTTTTGTTGTTGATGCAGTAGTTTATGGCTAGGCAATCTTGTAAGTCCTTCTGGAAACTAGGTACTGAGTTTTTGTTTAAAATAGTATCTTGTCATCTGGATACAGTTGGAGCAAGAGAAGAGGTTGATCAAAGGGAAGTTTTTTTTTAGAAAGATGGAGAACAGTAGGGGAAACAGGTATGAAACCTTATGGTACTCTGTTTTAAAGGCTGGCTAACTGGAAAATAGAGAAATACATTTTGATGATGAAGTGGTGATAATGAAGTAGTTTTGAAGGTTATCATTTGAAATGTCATGATCCAATAGAACAAGTTCCAAAACTCAGAAAACGAATGGTACATAGTGAGATGGCCATTTCCTGGAATATTCCCTTTTCTCTGAGGTATGGCAGTCTCAGAGTTGGTATATATAAATGTGTGGGGTTTTGGAATCTTTCCCCCAATTCAGAGGTTTCGAGGGCTTGCCCTACCTGAAAAAAAAAGGTTAATGGGGAAGAGTGATGTTTCAGATTTGCTCTTCTGCTAGATTTTACATTTTTTTGTTCTGTTGACACTTTCAAAAGGGATCCAGATTTTAAACAAAGTTTGGGAATCCAGACTTTTGCCTGTTTGTAGTATATAACAGAAGGAGAATGTTGTAGTCAGTGAGGCTGAAGGCTTTTGTAAGGTCAATGAAGATGGAGCAAGTAAGCTGGCCTCTGTCCATAGCTAGCAGTATTTCAGCAGTTAGGGTTCACAAGGCTGTGAGGGGGCTCTGACCAGATCAGAATCTGTGTTGTTAATGGGAGAAGAGGCTGTAGGCAGTGATGTTTTCGATGAGTTGAACATAGATACTTTTCCATGCATTTTGCCCAGAGTGAGGAGGATAGTTTGTTCTTCATTAGGAAGTAATGTTAGAGTTAAATTCCTTTTGGAATAGAATGATAATGGATAGTTTCATTCATGTGGCATAATATTTTGCACATGGCTGTTGTGAGGAAATTCTTGCACTGGTATATGAACCAGGAATAAAGGCCAGGAAAAGCATGCAAAGGGAGAGACTCTATATGTTTGTTACAGGCTAGAAACAGTAAAGAAGAAAGCAAAATGCTGCTTCCCCTAAATGTGATGCAAGGTTTTCCCATCCATTTTGCCATGATCACCACTCCCACCACCAGTTCTAAGTTCAGCTTAGTCAATTTGATGGAACAGTGATGAAAATACTGATGTTACAGCTGATAACCCAAAAACTATCCAGTCCTAAGAAGCATTGTGAAGTTACAGTTTCAAATGAGGCATTAACACTTATTTGGGGTTACATACATATATGCATACACACATACATACATACATACAAACAAATATTTCAAGCACAGGCATTAACGGCCTTCTAGCCTGCCAATATACCTAAACAGTTGTTCCCATAATAAGTGAAAAGGCTGTTCTTAAAAACAATTTTAAACTAGTGCTTGCTTTAATGTAATTTGGTAGTCTGGTCCATGTATCCGATGGTCTCTCAGAGAACCAATTAGTACACTTCTCATTCCTAGAGAATCTTCTACATAGGTTGTCTAATGATTCTCTACTCCTTTTTGATAACCCCAAACATTCCCAGAGATAGTTGTCTCTAAATGCTCTATATACCTGAATAAGATCTCCTCTTAAATTTATATAAGGGACACTGTACAAGTTCATATATTTTAGTCTTTCATAATAAATTACATTTTCACATACATGGATGCTTTTGATATATTTCTGTTCTATTCTTTCTAGTTTGCTCCAGCTTGTTTTCTTATAAGGTTTCCATATTGTATCCCATACTCAACTTTGGGTCTAATGTAATTAACAAACAATGACTTCATAAGTTCTGATTTCCTAGACTTTATAAATCTTTTTATACAAACAAGAGCAAAAATTGAAAACAAATGAAACAAATTGACCAGGCAAATCTTTTTATACAACCTGTAGTTCTGTAACAACCATTAACCAGCTGGTTGATATGATTAGAAAAACTCAAAGCTGGATCTACCCATACACCTAGGTCCTTAAATGAATCTACAGTTTCAATCACCGTGTGCTGTATTAAATATTCACCATTCAATTTATGCCTCCCAAATCCCATATGCTTAGTTTTTTATGTATTTATCATAACGTTATTCTCATGTGCCCAAATGGTCAAATTAGTCAAGTTCTTTTGCAGACATGCTCTGTCTGTAACACATGTAATCAGTTTACCCACTTTTTGGTCATCTGCATACAGACACCTCATATGAAAAAGATAGATCTGAAAAACACAATCTAAACAAGTAAGGACCTAGGATAGAGGCCTGTGGGGTACCCTGACTATAACCAAGAATTTCACCTGTCCTACTGCTGTATGATATTTGCCATGTCCTATTTGTAAGCCACATAGCTATCCATCTTATCAAGAGTACATTAATACCTAGTTGCACTAATTTAGCAATCAGTGTTTTGTGTAAGATGTTGTGAAATGCTGAAGTTAAATCTGTATAAATTACATTACAGCAAAAATGTTCATTCATAGCTGTTATTATATTGTTATTGAACATCATGTCACAGGTGGTAATAGATTTATTTTCAAAATATGCATGAAAATATATGGTTTCAAGTCCAACCTTTACTGTTCTGACAATAACTTACCTGGTTTTACTTCTCCATTATTTTTCTACAACATGGGTCTGCATGATTCTGGTTTGCCCTAGTCCCCTTTCCCTTAAAGACAGGTTGAAAAAGTGCATGTCTCCAATCATGAGGAGTCTCCTCATATTTATATGACCTAGTAAATAATAGATATAATGGTACCCTAAGCTCTTGCTGTAGTGTTGTCAGGTCATTATTACTGATTCCATCTCCTCCCAGTGCTTTGTTTGGATCCAGTTTGCATAGTTCTTTTGCAATATAATTTATTATGATTTCAGTATCTGACATCACCTTGATATTACTATAACAACTTACAGCCCCTTCTGTGGAGCCAAACTGCTTTGCATAAGATTTTGTGAATATATTTATAATCTGTAGTGTCTAAGAATAAATTTAAGAATCTACACACAATTTATCAGTTTGGATTCCTATTATACTCAATATCTTTATATACATTTTCTTCAATTGTTTTCTTGATCTTGTCTCACAGTATGCTTAATTTGTTTGTCCAGCTTGTTTATTTCAGTTTTTAAAGTTGTAGTTCAATCGCTTTTTCCATTTGTTATATTTTTTGTTTCACCCATTAATTAAGTATCTTGTTGTTATAGAAATGTATTCCCCTGATGTTGTATGCCGAGATTCTCATGTTAAACATTTTTTTTTTTGCATTCAAGCAATTTTTCTTTCAAAACTTTTCAGATTCCTTCTGCAGTTTTTCCACTGAACACATCACTACAATTAATTTTACATAGTGACTGTTTTGCTTGCATATAATCTGTAATTAATCTTCTGTGCATCGGTTTAGATTTCAATTTGGCAGAGTTATCTAGGAACAAATTAACTTTTATAATCCCCATGATCACTGTGCATCAATAGTGGCAAAACTTTACATGAAGTAACAGTAATTTCTTTAGGAACACAAACAATATCTAGTATGTTCCTTTTCCTGGTAGTTTTTTTTACAATCTGAAGCAATTGCTGTTCATGAGCATACATTGTGAATAATTTTCTTTCTAATGTTGTTGGATCAATATCATTCCAGTCTGTTTCTGGTAAATTTAAGTCTGCAGCCACTATCATTCTTCTCTCTTGTGTTTCTGGCAAGAAAAGTATGAATTCATCTAGGTAATCTGCCCTTGTCTTTGGTGGTCTATACAGTCCAACAACTGTTATATGTTCCAGGGTTGTCTTTATTGTCACAGCTACACAGTCTATCGTACCAGTGTTATCATCAAACGTAATAATCAGAGGTCTTATGATAATCTTTAATCCCTGTCATAACAACTCCAGCTGATTTTTTTTAGAATGTCTGTTACAGTAAAAACATTTATACCCTGACAGAAATGGTTTCCAGTCATTGTTCTTTAACCATGTTTCACAAACAATGACAACATCAATCTTGTTGGAATATAGCAATTTTTCCAATAATAAAACTTTATCATTAATGCTCCTAGTATTAACAGCCATCAGAGCAGCACTGAAGGTTGCTATCTATGAACTGTTAAATTTTCACCCCCACAAAAATCCTGCCTTGTGTTTGTCAAATATTGCAAAATATCTGCTACAAAAATTCTCTTGCCTGATCTTGAGAAATGCATGCTATCCTGCCTGAACACATGTGCCCAACATGCCCAAAATTAGGTGCTGATGCTCTACTCATTTCCATTTTTCTAAAATGGGACATTTTTTTCTTGTAGGTATTTTATTTATCAAAAAATATTTTCATTCACAGTGACCTAACTCTCTTTTCTATATGTGATTTGTGAAAAATACATCCGAACATCAATACACGCTATACTAACTGAGAGAGCTATAAGCTCCCTAGTAAGAGTCAGAGTCCATGCAGATGAGCTCATTTGTACTAACATGAATAAAAACAGCTCTGTACTTCCTTACATTAAAGCATTCTAAGGCTTGTCTACCATCCTCTATTTTTGCTCCCGGCAAGCATAACACAATTCAATATTCATTATCTTCTCTGCAAATGTAAGTTTCTGTTCCAGTAATAATTGAATCTCCAATTACAAGAATATCTTTTATGAACAGATATGGAGAATCTTCAACTTTTAATTCAGTAATATCTGCTTTTTCAGTTGTTACAGAGGAATGATCTTCATCATCATTAGTCTTATTAATCCCATTGTTTTTTAACTAAATTTGCAAGTATATAATTCTCACCAAGTTGGCTTTGTGTTTCCACAGCTTGAGCCATGTGGTCAACATCTATCTTATTTCTCTTTTTTCTAACAGTAATGTTATTTAATCCTTCTACATTCAGTTTTGATTATTGCCTTTTTACCTGCCTCTTGCTTCTTTTTTTCTACCTTCTCGTTTGGAAGTCTGCTGCCTTTTTCTGCAAACTGAAAGTTTTCTGATAGAAAATTGTATCCCTGTTGCAATCTTTGTGTTACATAACAAAGCAGTATCCTTTTTTAGTATGTATTCTCTTTACTTTACCCTCAGTACAAAATGGTAAATTGGACAACAGAGTATATAGAAAACCTACACTTAGCAATTCTTTTCTTCATTGTACTAGTGGCCATCTCATCCATTGGAAGAAGGGGCTCATAAGGATCCAATTTATTAGGATATTGAGGTTCACCTCTGATGATGAATTGTGTCTAGATGAATTTTGTAAGTTGAAATCTATGTTTCCTAAGTGGGATTATCCATAAGGGATCATTGAGAATAGCTAAACCAAGTTTTTTTACAGAGAAATGATTGTTTTGGACATACCATACAATGTGTGTTGTATCATATAGGCAACAGTAACAAGTATAATAATTATAATATAGCTAATAACAATAAAAGATGTTTCAGTTATATGTTACTGCATTATTTGATTGATGCAGGTGATATAAAGAAAATTCTGTACAGAAATTGGAATATACTAAAGAGTATTGATTTACCACAGATAGCCTTTTCAGAATGCCCTGCTTTTATTTATAAAAACAAGAGTAACATCAAAAGGATTTTCGAAAAAAAAACAGATTACAAAAATGGTAACTTTGCCTATTATAGTGTTAGATGTGGCAGCTGAGGGCAATGTTCATACACTGATACAGATTAGAATGGGGGAATGTTGGGCACAATTAGAAAATGGAGACTACTTGGTAGAATTAATTGTAAAACTGAAAATGTAGTCTGTTTGGCAAGGTGTTGTTCATATGCAGCATTTTACATAGGGAAAAGTGGGAATAACCTAAATAAAAGAATATAACAACATATATCTATATATATATATATATATATATATATATATATAATATTAATAAGAAAGATAACAAGATTGCTTTAGGTTGGCATTCATTAATTTGTTAGAATTTTACAAAATTTAAGTTCTTAATCTAGGAAAAAGTAGAGAGTATGAGTTATGGAGGTAATTGGAAAACTTGTTTACTTCACAAAGAAATGATATGGCAGCTGAGGACCGATGCATCTAATGCTCCCGGTCTTAATAACACTATTTCTACATGTACTGAAATGAAAAAAAGAGCTGAAGAGATCTGATTTAGACTTTATGATTTTCTAACATTTTGCTTTAATTTTAATTATTGGTATGATTAAAATATCATTTTATAGGATAGCAGGTCTGTGTGGTATTGCAGCTTTAAGGTAGAAAGTAGTAATTAATTAGCTGTAGATAGAACGTTATTTAAAAGGCCATTCATCTAATGAAATTTAGTTCTAATGAAGTCCTGAATGTAGTAGGGATGAAAGTGTTTAATTATTTGGGTGTATAATAAATTTCTACAGTTATTTCATTCGGGGTCTGGCAACAGTTTTTTGTCTGTTCTCCGTGGACCATGGCCTAATTGTTGGCTTTTGCCTTTTTACTTTACAGACATTCAACAGTTTCTTTTTCTTCCTTGTTATTTGTTGTGAATTTCCTCCTATCTTTGTTTTTTTTTTATTTTATTTTCAACACCCTGAATTTTCAGATTGCAAAATATTTGTATCCAGAATTCCAAAGTTGTCAGGAGCATCATCTTGTTTCATAGGGTTTGAGTGATCTTTACAGACAAGATACACATCCTTCCTAAATGTGTTCTATTTGCTCTTTGTTTAATGTTATTTATCTCACAAGTGCACTCATTAATATATGTAATAACAGTTTTCCAAGCCATGCCAATTGCACAACTGCAATTATCATCAGTAAATCTAGACTTCCTACTAATAATGGTAAGCAAATCATTCAACCTTTGACATGAGGAACACAGATCACAGGTGTTATCAGATGTTATCTTTAAATGTATATGGCATTTATTACATTATATAAGATATTTGTGCTTTAGCGACTCAGTCATGGCATACTCATTTAAGGAATCCATATGCAGCTTTAAATGGGTAAACAATTATAAAAGAAAAGAATAATCAATATTAGTTATCACAGAATTCAAAGAAAACTTAAATCAACTTCTTAGAAAAATCACACAATCAATATACAAGTAAATACTAAAGAAAGTACAGTAAAGTTGATGTTCTTCGTGTTTCACTGTTGCAGTCATTACATTTGGGTAATCTGCTGGCAGATTGCCCTCAGTCGGCCTGAATAACAAAGTCTTGGGTCCTGTGTCAGTTGCTGTCCCTTCTTCCATGACGCCAGGTCGTCGGGGTATAAAACATGCAGCCGATGCCATTACATCAGTGTTTCTTGCTGTGCGGAGCTCAAAGCAGAAGCAGTTCGCAAGTGCTAGTCATCCAACTCCTGAAATTTTCATTTCTGAGTTTCAGAACCAAAGTCTTCAACTTAAAGCTAAGTACCCAGTTGGGGAAACTTTTTCTTGCTCCTTACCGATGTCAGTAAAAGCTAATAATTGCATTACTTGTGGAAAGCAAATACCTTATAAAGATTTTCACCTGTACTGTATTCCTTGTGTAGGCTCTGGCCACAATGTACTTTGCTGTCAGTTTTGTGCTTTATTTAATCAGCGCTCTAGCTGTCATTGGTACATTTTTGACTCTAAATATTTCGGTTCTCGGTTTATTTATCAAGAAATTATGTCGGTTAGCAATCCAACTACCGGGATTTAAAAAAAACACAAAGATAAAGACAGAGACAGGCCATCAAGGTCCAAAACTGCAAACGACGCTTCTCCTAAGCTAGTCACCAGTTCGCCGGTACTCAGTGAGGTGCTTTCGCAGCCCCTGATACCCACTACTTCTGACTCGCAGGCCTCTACTGAGACCCATTCAGAGTCCAGTATGCCGCGAAGTGCTTCACCTATGGAACCCGCAGATGTCTCTACCTTGGATGGGTCCAGAGCCGCTGTGCAGGCACCGGCTTCTGAGGGTGTATTCAGGCCTATAGACTTGCATATTAAACTGACTCCACCTTCAATACTAAGGCCTAAACCTCGATCTGTGTCTAAAAAAACAATGCCCAGGCCACATGTTCAGGCCCCTATGCCTAAAAAACAAATGATCAAAATGGCTGAAGATCTAATTACTCTAATCAAGGGTAGTCAACCCCCCTTCTAAGAGGCCTAGGGCTGAGCTTGACTATGAATCTTCTGATCAGGACTCTGTTTCTTCTGACTCTTCTAATGACCTGGATTTGTCCATACCTACTTATGAGGATTCTGATGCAGAGGATTCCATTCCCTCTGCTTCCCCCCTGAGGACTTTTCTTTTGGGGAAACTTTACATACCTTAAGGGAGCATTTCCACTGGAAAGTCAGGAATTTTCTGATTCAAAAAAGAGGCTTAGGGATTTCCTTCTTCTACCTCAGCATAGGCCTTTGGCTATACCTCCTGTTCTTGACATTGTTGATGATGTGTTTTCGGAATCCAGTATGGCCCCTGATTCCCTGCCTCCAGCTCCTAGTAAACCTGACAGATACTACAGGGTTCCTGAGTCCCACAAGTTCCTTTACAAAAATCCTATTGCAGATCCAGAAACCATTTCTCAGGGTCCCAAGGGCATTAAGGCTTCTACTGCTAAAAATCCTACCCCTTCTGATAAAGACTCCAGGGCGCTAGATAGATGGGGTAAAAAGGTTTATACTTCTACAACCTTGGCAATCAGGGCTTTAAACTGCCAATTTCATATGTTAAAATATCAACAGTATATCATTGGACTGCTTAAACAGAAAATGATGTTGATTTCTGACTGTGTGGAAAATAAAGATTTACAGGATTTATTGCATTCTGCTGAACAAGTTGGAAAACATACTTTGCAATGTGGTTTTGATTCTTTAGAGGCCACTTGCAGGACTGCTGTTACTGGGTCTGTGCTTAGAAGGCATGCTTGGCTTAAGGAGCAATCTCTGCCTGATCATGTTAAAGCGAAATTGTTGGATGCTCCTTTAAATCAGGACCACCTGTTTGGAAATAAGGCTGAAGAAGTTCTAAAAAAGATGGAAGATAAAGCTAAATCTATGCAAACTGTGACAGATTTCTTAGAAAGGCAACCTCCAAGATTTAGTAGGCACTGGCCTAATAAGAAATGGTCCTTTCCAGCTCCTTCCAGATCCTCTCAACCCAAACCCAGGCACACCAAAAGCACCAGGTTTCAGTCCCAAGGGACTCTCAAAACTAAGCAATGGGGGGCCTCCACTTCCAAATTTGGAAATAACAAGACACCCCCCTATGGTAAACAGCCTCAATGACTTTCCTTTAAAATTGCCAGGCACTTACCTTTTAGCCGCCCCTTTGGGGTGAAAGATTGCTCTTCATGCAAAAAACTGGAAACTCATAACCCAGGACAAATGGGTTTTAAATGTAATGTCCAAGGGATACAGATTTCATTTCCACATGTTGCCAACACCAAACGGGTGGCCAGACCTGCCCCCAAATCAGTGGGCAGAGGTTCAAAAACAAGTACTTTCCCTCTTAAGCATGGGGGCTATTCAACTGGTACCAGAAGAGGAAAAGGGACAAGGTTTCTATTCCAGGATTTTCCTGGTACCCAGAAAAGACATATCATGGCGTCCAGTTCTGGACCTATCTACTCTAAACACCTTTCTAGACATTTCAAGATTCAAGACACTGACTCTTCACCAGTTACTTCCTGTGCTAGGCAAAGATGCCTGGTTGGAAACTCTAGATTTAAAAGAAGCATACCTGCACATCCCAATCAGGGAATCTTGCAGAAGATACCTATGCTTCAAAGCAGGCTACTTGAATTATCAGTTCTCTGCACTGCCCTTTGGCTTGTCTACTGCACCTAGGGTATTTACAAAGTGTCTGGCTCCAGTAATTACATTTTGTAGGCAAAGAAATATTCAAATATATCCATACCTGGACGATTGTCTAATTCAGGCAGAAAACCAGGACATACTTCTAAATCATGTGGCATTTGTAAAAAAAGGTTCTAACTTGTCTGGGGTACACCAGAAATGAAAAGAAATCACAACTGGTACCCTCTCAACAGATTACATTCCTGGGTGCAAGCTTGAATACAACTGCCCAGATGGCTTTCCTCATGCCAGAGAAGCAAATTCATTTGGTAACTTACTTTAAACAAGTGGTCACAAAAACCCTGTTATCTGCAAGGCAAATACTGCAAGCCTTGGGGTTCATGGCCTCCTGCATTCTTCTAATTCCATGTGCAAGACTGCATATGAGGAAACTACAGTGGTACTTAAAATGTCTGTGGAGTCAACATTGTCACAGACTGGAAACAATGATTCCTATCATACCTTGCCTATGCCTGGAGTTCCTATGGTGGGCAGAGGCCTGCCACCAAAACAAGGGACTGCCATTCACCCTACCCCCTGCCGCCCAAACCCTCACCTGGCAGGGAAGTGCATTCAGGGCAAATGGAACCCAAATCAAATGCACCTACATATCAATCAAAAAGAAATGTTAGCTGTACAGAATGCTCTGACAGCCTTCAAGGACTACGTTATTCCAGGACAACTAATGGTAAAGATGGACAACACCACGGCTATGTGGTACATAAACAAGTGGGGGGGAATACATTCCAACCCCCTCTGCAGACTAACCATGGCATTGTGGAACACAGCCTTGAGCTACCAAGTGCACCTACAAGCTCAATTCCTGCCAGGAAAATTGAATACACTGGCAGACGGACTAAGCAGAAATCTCATGGACCCACACGAGTGGAAACTGGAACCATGGATTTTCAACATGTTGACAAGCAAATAGGGGAGCTCCGACATAGATCTATTTGCCTCCCCCCAGAACTACCAGTTGGACAGGTTTTGCACAAGGACTCCCCACAACAAAGCCTGGAAAGTGGATGCTCTGTCCTTCAGCTGGAAAAACCTATCAGTCTACACCTTTCCCCTCTGCCTCTGCTCTCCAAAGTTCTGCCAAAGGTCAAACAGGACAAACCAAGAATGATTATGATTGCTCCAGACTGGCCACACCAACACTTGTACCCACTTCTGTGCAGTGTGTCACAAATTTCTCCATGGCACCTGCCTCAGACACCTTCCTTGCTGTCTCAGCAGGAGAACCAAATTCTGCACCCTCAGCTTCCAACATTGAACCTTGCAGCCTGGCTAATTACTTAAATTAACCCTTAACATCCCTCAGCAAACCTGTGATGGATGTCATCTTGGAGGTTAGAAGACCTAGTACTAGAAAATCTTATGCTGACAAATGGAAAAGATTCTATGCCTGGAACCAATCTTTAGGGATGAGCACAGCAGCACCCAATTTACCTCAGATTTTGCAATACTTAACTGAGATGCTTCACAAGGGCCTATCTTTATCCTCTATTAAAATCCATGCCTCAGCTATTTCAGCTCACTATAACACAGAACCACCCCTCTTTTCTCATCCCCTGCTCAAGCAGTATCTCAGAGGGGCAAAGAACTTGAGACCACCCAGGAGAGCTCCTACCCCTGCCTGGGACCTTAACTTTGTTTTCGATTAGCTCACTCTATTGCCTTTTGAGCCAGCTGCTACTGCAGACTTAGAATTTTTTTCTTGGAAAACAGCCTTCCTTTTAGCAATCACTTCAGCTAGAAGGATATCTGAATTACAGGCACTTATGGCAGTGGAGCTTTCATCATCTTTAATGTGGAAAGGGTATCTCTGAGGGCCAATCCATCATTCATGCCCAAGGTGGTTTCCGGTGTGGCTCTTAATCAGTCCATTCATTTGTTAACCTCCTTTCCCAATCCACAGAATTCTGCATTCCTTGGACGTGCACAGACAACTTAGATTCTACTTGGACAGAACTAAATTTTGAAGAAAATCTGAATAATTGCTAGTAGCATTTGCTACTCGGGCAGAGGGGAAGGCTATTTCAAAACAAACCATTTCTAAATGGATAAGCCACTGCATTCATTTCTGCTATAAGCACCATGGAAAACCTATCCACCAGGGATCAGATCTCACTCCACCAGGGCTGCATCTACTTCTGCAGCCTTTCTCAGAGGTGTTCCTACCAGGGACATCCTAGAAGCTGCTACCTGGAGTTCTGTACATACTTTCACCAAGCATTATCATTTGCCAAGTTTCTCTAAATCCAGAGCTGGCTTTGCCACTGCTGTCTTGCAGGGCTTATAGCTTGTCCTAATGCTGTATAAATTCCTCCTCCCAACCATAGCTTTGAGAATCTACCCAAATGTAATGACTGCAACAATGAAACATGAAGAACATAGTACAGTTGTGTACACTTACCATAAATGTAGATGTTCGAGTGTATTCACTGTTGCAGTCTTGGTTACCCTCCCTCCCTCCAGCCCCCTGTGTTTCTTTGACTATACCTCTACTTTCTTTTACTATGCTTAAAAGCCTTTTTGGTGTATTTGCTTTTGGTTGGAGGTATATCTTTGTGTTTTTAATTTTATTTGCTCCCCATTTTGGGGGGCATCTGACATCTGGGGCAAGAAAAACTGATGTAATTACGTCGGCTGCATGTTTTATACCCCTGACGACCTGACGTCATGGAAGAAGGGACAGCAACTGACACAGGACCCAAGACTTTGTTAATCAGGCCGACTGAGGGCAACCTGCCAGCAGATTACTTAAATGTAATGACTGCAACAGTGAATACACTCGAACATCTACATTTATGGTAAGTGTACACAACTGTACTTTCCTCTAACCATAGAAGTTCTGAAAGTCAGGCAAAATCTGGAGTCTCTTTACATTGTGCACAAATGCGCAGTAACTTCTGTTCACTAACTCTTGCAATTGCATCTGTTTTAACAGGGAAGTTAGGTTATGCCTATAAATGTAAAAGGTTAGTCCTGCACTCAGCTACAGTATGACACAACATTTGCAGTTAAATGCATTGCTGAAATATATAGTTGTTGGCAATATAAGAGATACTGAACATAGTGACTTCCAATTAGCAGAGAACAGTTTAAGTCTATCCATTCAATTTTGTTTCAGAAATGTAAAAAGTTAAATAGAATAATTGCATTTCAAAAAGAAAAATAGAAATAAAAACAGCAATCAACTGAAGCCCCCATCCATGTTTCCAATGTTTAGGTTCCTTAAAGCTGATCTGATAGACCCCTGCATTTTGTTTAATCTATATACATAAGCATGCATCTACTTCCTTATGGGAACACTTCATAGATGACCATTGCATTACTGCAGGATAAAGGAGGGGTACAGTCTCTTAACTGAGGGTAGTACTTTCAACTAAGAAGTATAATATATTTGTTTTCATGAAAAGAGGCTAACATTTGAGGGTTTTATATGGATTCAATGTATATCAGATAGTGTCAGACAGAGCAGTTCTTGTCAGCCTTTATAAATTAGCTTTAGCTTGGCAAAGTGTGAACCTCAGAAATGTGAAAGAGAAATGGGAAGATTTCAGCATTAATATAATTTTGTATAGGATTGGTGGGAGTGGCAGTTTAGGTTTTTGACTGTAATATCCAATGCTTCTGCCTTCAATATCACTCACTCTAAGATGATCAAATATGGCAGCTTTCCCCAGTCAATGTTCTTCACATTTTCATGGCAAAGATAATTCTTGAAGAGGTCAAAGCTGACTGTTGACACAAGCTATGAGCTTGCCCCTTTAGTCTTGATTTATGGACTCAGTCTTGTCAGTAGGTTCTGAAATTCATCAGCCTATCCACTCTTTGGAGGACTCTGCTTTGGGACTCCTGTCACATGTTGATTCCATTATTAATTAAATCAGTGAGCACTAATTTATCTCTGGTAATGCTGTTTCTTCTTAATTGTGTCAAGGAAATCACTCCTTTCCCCAAGTCACTTAGGCCATAAAACAGTTTTCCTCCATAAAATATTTACCGTTGTACCCTACCCTACCCAAGAAATTGTAGCTCCCTTCAGTGCCAACAAATGTCTTCAATATCATCTTGGATTTAAGCTCTTCTGCATCACAGACCCATTGTGTGCCCTGCATATTAAATGACTTCTCAACATGAATAGTGTGTAATAGCTTAGATGTGCCACAAATGTCTTGATGGATGAGTGTGAGAAAAGACAAAATCACAGATTTCTGATGCCTTGGCATGTAGCAACAAGGTGAAGATCCCTAAACCACTTTTAAAATTTTTGGTACCATCTATGTTGATAATACTATAGGTCGGTCTATCCTAAAGGTAAATCAGCATAAGCTTCTCAGCTTCAATAATGTTTTTTATGCCATCCTTCTCAATGAATGTGATGTGAAAGAAATAAAAGCATTGGAACATGGTGCTTAAGACATCATCTGCAATTTGGCTGGAAGGGTTGTTAATGAAGAAAAAATAGTTTTCTTTTGGTTTAGTCATAGCTGCTTCAATGCTACAAAATTTTCAAACAGACAGAATTTTTATGAGACTGTGAACTTGGTTACAAAGCCAGATGACACCGTTATCACAAACTACATAGTCAAGAGCACACATTTGGTGGTGAAGGATAAGAACACATTAAATGGCTCAGTAGATAAAATGAACAATAATGACAGTAGGAAGTCATTTTGCATGCCACTGTGAAGTACTCACACTTGAAACTATCCTCACTGATAGTCAGCAGTAATACAGCTGGAACATTTGAAGAACGTTGACCTTGATACCAAAAACTTACAAAACTATTGGGAAAAATATCCATTCCAGTGAGTCAAATGCTTTACTGATGTCAAAAAATAATGTGGTCCTCAGACAGAATTCATAATCACAAAGGTGCTGGCATTATAGAAGGTCTTTAGTAGATTACCCCCTTCCCTTGACATTTATACATAATAAAGCTCTTGCTAGGAATTACAAATAGAAATAAATATGCTGATGCCATATCTAAATGTCCTAATAGAACTATGGATAAAATATTCAATACATGGCAAGGGATCTATTTTTGTCAGGGAGTGAATGATCATTCTCATCCTTACATAAAGAAAAATATGAATCAAGCTTCAATATGGAAGGTGAAAGCCTTGCTGTATAATACTGGAAAACAGCTGTTGTAAATAATCTTCTTCTTCCATTATACAGCTCTTGAAATGTATCACAATCCCATCAGACCTGGGAATTTCCCTGATGCAAGTGATGTAGTGGCCTAAAGAGACTTTTCTAAGCATGTTCAACACTGCAGACTCATTGGGAGCCTCCTCCTCCCTTCACCCACCTTATGAATCTATTCTAAACCCAACCCAAACTCTGTCCCTATCCTTACCTCCAACCCTACAGCTTACCTTTGCCTTTCCACAGCACTACCACTAAACAAGACACTAAGACACACAACAAACATATCAACACCCACACGATGCTTCATCTATCACCATAACTACCGTGTAATCTAACCCTAACCTGCAAAGACATACGTCCACCCCTAATGATGAAGCTTTTGAAACATCCACATGTTTTGATAGTAACATCTAACAACTCAAAATGCTACATGTATCCTCTTATCTAAACCTTAACCTAACTTAAATCTACTAACACTTATACATATATGCCTACCCTAAACCCACAACCAACTTCAGAAATCCATCTTTCTGCCTTACACTAAAATAAACCTCTATTTGATGATATGAAGTGAGGCAAACAGACATCACATCCATTAAATAAACACTCAAAAGAACCCATCTATATCTATCTATCTATCTATCTATCTATCTATCTATCTATCTATCTGTCTATCTATCTATCTATCTATCTATCTATCTATCTGTCTATCTATCTATCTATCTATCTATCTGTCACTGTCCTTTTCCCTAATAATAGCAGTCGTATTTTTGTTTTCAGATGTTTGCAGGTACGCCTTCATGTACATTGCCCTTTTGACTTACTGCTGATTACTTTATTTCACTTCCCCTTCAGGATGCACCTCTATGCCCATTAAAGTCTAATTCCCCTCCTTATTGCCTTCCTTTTGCTTTCACCTCTCTATGGCACTATGTAGAGTGGATCTCATAACATTATCTCAGTTATTATGATTGACTTAAAGTTGCATCTACATAGTCCAGCCTTTCAGTCAAAGGATCCTTACCAAGGCACATATAATGTGTGACCATATTAGGTATATTTTTTTAGATAATGAGATATACAAACCAAAGAAGGGCAGTGTCTTGCATATTGCTGGTTTTAGGAAGGCTTTCTGTTATAAAAAATATAACTTTTTATAGTATGATTTTTGCAGTTTAATATGGTCCAGCTCTTTCTTGACAGCATCACAACCTATATATCCAGGACTCTTCTACTAATAGTTGGGCAAATTATCAAGCATTAGTCCACATGATACTCTACAGTGGAGTATGGAAGGCTCTCCCGCTATCTCTCATCATGACCATAAATCCTGGTTAGAATTGTAATAATTGGTGTTGAGCTAATGCATAGGCCTATAGAGCCTTTATAAGCAAATGCAAAGTTCATTGTAGATGATTATCATTATTTCTTCTATCAAATCTTAATAATCAGATAATGGCAGCATATCCAGAAGAATTCTGTTTTAATGTCTAGAATAATCAACAATGTGAGCAAACCATTTTGCACCCAAATTGTAAAAAAATGCCCAGCTCTCATTCTTAAACCTATCCAACTTTGTTTAGTATTAAAATCCTCACTACAGCAGCATCTTTCATAGAAGATAAAGCACTAAAGTATCACACAGCAGGCATCTGGATCTCAGCTTCATATATTTTAGTGTAAAAACCTGTTTTCCACATTTATAATAAGTCTTGAAACAGCAACATCTACACGACGATATTTACATATTAGTTCAATATCCAGAACATATTACCTTCTTCAGTAACTCCCTCGTTCTGTTCATCATACATATTGTACACTTCAAAATAGTAATATGCAGTACACATTAAAATGAAATAACACTAACCTGCCATATACCAAATCCCTATTCTTCTTCCACAGTTTCCTTTTCTTTACCACTGTCTTTGACCACAGGCATTTACATATTCTAATATTAATTTAGTATCAATAAGGATCAATAAGGAATAAGGACATAGATAACCTACAAAGTCTCAATCCAAGACAGCTTGGATTTGTCAAGGGCAGATCCTGCTTATTTAACCCGGTTGACTTCTTCAAGAAGGATACTTAATCAATACATAAGGTGAAAAATAAGTACAGACCAAATACCTAGATTTCCCAATGTAATTCAGTACCATTCCACATGCAGGTATCATAGATAAATTCTTCCAGCTAAATATATGTCACTATATGACTCATTGGAAAGAAAACTGGTTCACAAATAGAACCCAGCAAATTAGAGTGGGTGGTTCTACCTTCTAAAAGATATGTCACTTGAGGTTGGCATAATGGTCTAAGGTGTTTACCTTAGAGACACAAGGTGCAGGGTTTGATTCTCATATGGGATACTTGGCTAGTTTTAAAATGTCTCACAAGGGCAACTAACCTATGAGATGTACCACAAGGTTCAGCCCTCAGGCCACTCCTCCTATACTTTACAGAGGTCAAAGCAAATGTTAAAGGTTTATGGCTGACCATGTCTGCAGATGACTGTAAACTCGGTGCCATCATAAGCTCACCAGAGGACAGCAATATCCCTGAAGAAGGCCTTTCTCCTAAGAAATGGTTGGTGTCAAAAACATGGACTAAAACTAAATGCCAAAAAAATATATAATCATATCCTTCAACAAGCATGATTTCTCCTGCAACAATTATATTTAAAATACATCCCTGAAAGTTGATGTCCTAGTCAGGGATCTGGGAACCTATGGTGAAAGTGAACTTTCCTTGGACCATTTTGCATCCATTCTTGTAAGGAAGTCCTTTTTTGCACTGTACAGTTTATATCTAAATTTATGATATTCAGGCCCAGAAATGTACTAATTTCACTATACTTGGCGTCCATTAGGTGGATCATTAAATATAATTCCCCAGTTGGTATGTAGCTGTCTGAAAATTTGTCACAACTGGAGAGACCACAATGCTTTCTCAGTAAAAAAAAGCATGGACTTAAATCAGAAAAACTATGCAGACCATCTCAAAGCCTTGTCCCTTGCATCATACAGCCTAATAAGAGGTGATCTCCACCCTCATTATAGAGTGTCAGAAGACCCTATCCTGTCAGACATATTACACATTCACATATTCACACATTCAGTAGTAATGTGAACACAAGCTCAAGGGATTTCAGTCTTTTTTGTGACATAAACAGAACATGTTGGAGGGGTAGGTAAGTATCAGAGAATACCTCTTTTATGGAACCATTTCCCACTCCACATAAAGCAAAGTGCTTCCCTTACTCTATTATAATGTCATTTGGACAAATGTATATGAATCTGGACATTTTACATTGGTTTAACACCAATGTCCCTTGTGGATAGGAGTAATAAATAAATGTCCTGATATTTCCTTGTTCTGAAAACCGGTAGGTTATCTGTAAACAAAATATAGGATTTAAAAACTAAAATGGGAATATAAGGTTAAGCTTCTTAAGATCCTCAATGAACAATAGCTAAGTAACTACCTATGAACCTCTTCTTCTTCTCTTTTGGTTGTTCCTGTTAGGGGTCGCCACAGTGGATCATCTGTTTCCATTTTTTCCTGTCCTCTGCATATTGCTCTGGCACACCAACCACCTGCATGACCTCTCTCAACACATCCATAAACCTTATCTTAGGCCTTCCTCTTTTCCTCTTACCTAGCAGCTCCATCCTTAGCATCCTTTTCCCAATGTACCCAGCATCCCTCCTTAGCACATGTCCAAACCAATGCAATCTCACCTCTCTGACCTTGTTTCCAAACCGGCCAACCTGAGCTGACCCTCTAATATACTGATTCCTAATCCTGTCCATCCTTGTTACACCCAGTACAAATCTTAACATCTTTAACTCTGCCACTTCCAGCTCTGACTCCTGCATTTTTGTCAATGCCTCCATCTCCAACCCATATGACATAGCTGGTCTCACTACCCTCTTGCAGACCTCCCCTTTCACTCTTACTGGTACCTGACTGACACAAATCACTCCTGACACTATTCTCCACCCATTCAACCCTGCCTGTACTCTCTTCTTCACCTCTCTTCCACACTCACCATTACTCTGAACTGTTGATCCCAAGTACTCATCCACCTTCGCCAACTCTACTACCTGCATCCTCACCAATCCTCTATCCTCCCTCTCATTCACACACACATATGTTGTCTTAGTCCTGCTGACCGTCATTCCTCTCCTCTCTGGAGCATATCTCCACCTCTCCATGGTCTCCTCAACCTGGTCCCTACTCTCACTACAGATCACAATGTCATTTGAAAACATCATAGTCCATGTGGCCTCCTGTCTGATATTGTCTGCCAACCTGTCCATCACCACTGCAAATAAGAAAGGTCTCAGAGCTGATCCTTGATGTAATCCCACCTCTACCTTAAACACATCTGTCACTACCACTGTAGACTTCACCACTGTCACACTACCCTCGTACATATCCTGTACCACTCTTACTTACTTCTCTGCCACTCCTGACTTCCTCTTACAATACCACAACTCCTCTCTAGACACCCTATCATATGCTTTCTCCAAGTCCACAAAGACACAGTGCAACTCCTTCTGACCTTCTCTAAATTTCTCAATTAACAATCAGAGCAAACATTGCATCTGTAGTTCTCTTTCCCAGCATGAAACCATACTGCTGATCACTAATCATCACCTCCCTTCTTAACCTAGCTTCCACTACTCTTTCCCATAACTTCAAGCTGTGACTGATCAGTTTTATCCCTCTGTAGTTACTACAGCTCTGCACATCACCCTTATTCTAAAAAATAGATGCCAAAACACTTTTTCTCCACTCCTCAGGCATCCTCTGACTTTTCAAGATTTCATTAAACAAGCTGGTTAAAAACTCCACTGCCATTTCTCCTAAGCACCTCCATGCTTCCACTGGTATGTTATCTGGACCAACAGCCTTTCCATGCTTCATCCTCTTCATTGCTGTCCATGCTTCCTCCTTGCTAATCTGTTTCACTTCCTGATTCGCTATCCCCACATCATCCAACCTTCTCTCTCTCTCTCATTCTCTTCATTCATCAGCCTCTCAAAATACTCTTTCCATCTACTCAACACACTCTCCTCTCTTGTGAGTACATTTCCCTCACTATCCTTTATCACCCTTACCTGCTGCACATCTTTCCCAGCTCAGTCCCTCTGTCCCCAGTCGGTACAGGTCTTTTTCTCCATCTTTAGTGTCCAACCTTTCATACAACTCTCCATACGCCATATCCTTAGCCTTTGCTACCTCTCTCTTTGCCATGCTCCTCATCTCCTTATACTTCTGTCTACTTTCTTCATCTCTCTGACAATCCCACTTCTTCTACGCTAGCTTCTTCCTCTGTATACTCTCCTGTACTTCCTCATTCCAACACCAGGTCTCCTTGTCATCCTTCCTCTGTCCAGATGTCACACCATGCATCTTTCTAGCTGCCTCTCTTACCATCTCTGCTGTAGTTACCCAGCTATTTGGTAACTCTTA
The DNA here is from genome assembly GCF_019279795.1 of Protopterus annectens. Taxonomy (NCBI): domain Eukaryota; kingdom Metazoa; phylum Chordata; order Ceratodontiformes; family Protopteridae; genus Protopterus; species Protopterus annectens. The sequence goes on from NC_056731.1 coordinate 83,559,203, forward strand.
ACTGCCCCCAGTGCCTATTTTAACTCTTCCCTGAACTCCACCTCACAATCATCCTTTTTCAGCTCTCACCATTTGATCCTTGGCACTGCTCTCACACTTGTCCTCCTCTTCTTGATCACCGATGTCATCCTACAGACAACCATTCTTTGCTGCCTAACTACACTTTCCCCTGTCACCACTTTACAGTCTCTGATCTCCTTCAGACTGGCCATCCTGCATAGGATATAATCCTACCTATGAACCTATGAAACTATAATTAAAAAGTAGCCATTTATCTCAATCCAGCTAGTCAAAACATCATTGTATGGAGGATTCTGTAAGTTATAATTCATGAATTCAATTATGGCTACAACAAGGGATCAGATATGTCATTCAATCTTCAGTGGTCAACTACCACAAACTAAAAATAACACAACAGGCTCTGTAGAAGTTCCATTGCATGGAACGAAAGTGCTAAATCTTGGCTTGTGGTTCAATAAATTTGACTTATTTAAGCAGTTTGAGCGGACTTCAGCATTTTTTATTTTTGAATTAATCTTCAGTGTTGGCTTGTCAACTTCAGAAACATTCTGAAACCTTTATAGTAAAATTCTTGAGTTATTTTGAATTAGAACATTCTTCGCTAGTTTGCAAACTGACGCTATTAAATTAGACTAGCAAACAAATGTCTCAACTTTTTCTGTCTACATTTAGGGACAAAGCAAAAAACAGTTAGGGAAAAGCTGCAAATTAGATGCTTTTTTAAACTCTGCTACTAGTAAATTAGAACTTCCTAAACTATGCCCATGAATAGAGCAAAAGTTTGAGCTAAAATTAGGGTCATTCCAAAACATTAGACATGGATGAGAGGTATGTTGGCAAACCTGTGAGAGCTTTATGCAAGCATAAACTGAAGATGCCATCATCCTGTAATACACAGGAAAGAAAGAAGGACTGGGAGAAGTTCTAATCTAAGATGTATAAACAGTGCAACCCTTTGAGGTGAATCAAGGTGAACATTTATGGTGAAAATTAGAAATTCAAATATGGACGGTCCATACATCAAGTGAAGCAGGTAAAGGAAGCAATGTACTGCTTAAAAAATTCCAGAGATGATAAATTTACCAGCTTTAGTTACTATAGTGCAAATAACAGAGTCTGGCTGTATATTAATGATTATTGGAGGTTGCATTGTGCTAATATGTTAAACTGTTAAAAACTTTGACTGCTTGTAAATATTACTCTTATTGCATTATACTAATATGTGCACTCTATTAATATGTGTTTTTCTATTTGTTTAATTTTGCTTCTTTTGTGCACATTGCATTTCTCGAATAACTTACTCATAGACTGATAGCTTCATAGGTAGGTACTACGCTATCTGCCCGAAGGCATTTATAAGCCTAGCCAGAATGTGTTGGCTTTCGCCGCCTCCTTAGATTAATTCCCTGTGCCTTTGTCCAGCAGAGCCATTGAAGTGATCCCTGGGGTAAACTTTCTGTTTCCCATCCTCTCGTCAAGGTTTCTCTTGAAGAGGGTTAGCGAGGAGCTCTGCCTAATGTAGACTGGAATTTTGTTCCAGAGCATGGGAAGTCTCTGGGACAGGAATCTATCCCTCCAGCATGTCCTATTTATTGTTGTGGTGAAGCATGTAGCTTGAGGGGATATGTTTTTTTTAGGTGGAGCATGCCCATCAATTCTGGGTTGGACATGGCCTTATATGTCAGGCAGAGACCACCTCTGAGTAGGCGGTATGCAACCGAGTACAGCTGGAGTTTCTTCAGTCGAGCTGCATAGGACATCTGCTTGAGGCCAGTGATTCTCTTGGTAAGGTACTTCTGTGGTCTTTCCAGTTGTTGCAGGTGTCTTGTAAGGTACATCCCAAATGGTGCATTGTACTCTATGATGGGTCTGATGAGTGATGCGTAGAGAGGCCCAATGACCTCTTTCGATCTGGCTGCAAACCCTTTTGTGATTAGGTAGGTCACACAGAAGGATTTTCTAACCACTTTGGCAATGTGATTATCAAAGGAGAGGTTACTATCTACTTGAGTCCCCAGATCCCTTATTACGTCTTCCTTATTTAGGGGGCTACCACCTATGTAGTAGTTTGTGGATATTTTGTTTTTTCCAAAGGGGATGACTATGCACTTTTTGGCATTTAGCTTGAGGCCATGGTTTTAACACCAGGTATCTGTCTTAGTGAAACCCTTTTGGGGGATGTCTGTGTCAGCCGGAGAGTCAATTATAGCCCCTAGTTTGCAGTCGTCTATGAACTTGGTCATCCATAGTCCTCCTGTGCTTGCCTGTACCTCTGAGAAGTATATGCCGAACAGGAGGTTTCCTAGGACTGAGCCCTGGGGAATGCCACTTGTAATTGGTTTAGAGTCAGACCTAGCTCCCGCAACTCTTACCATGTGGGTTCTGTCTGTGAGCCAGTTGGCAACCCATCTCGTGACATAGGGGTTTATGTTCAGGCTGGTGAGCTTGTCTATAATACCTGAGAGGGGAAAGGTGTCGAAGGCCTTTGCGAGGTCTAGGTAGGTTGTGTGGACCACCTTTCCCTCATCTACAGCCTTGGTAACTGTCTCAAAGAAGTCCACCAGGTTTAGGAGGCACGATCTGCCCTTAACAAAGCTGAACTGGGTAGGGTCCAGTGTTTGGAGGTTTCCAATGTCTCTGTTAATTAGATCCATGATGATGCACTCCATAGCTTTGCAGACAAAGCTAGTGAGGCTTATAAGGTGATAGTTTCCAGGGTCCGTTGTGGCTCCACCTTTGTGGAGCAGAATAACCGTTGCTGTGTGCCACTCTGTGGGCACATAGCCTGTGGAGAAGCTGAGTTTAAGCAGTGTGTTTAGGTGTGGGGTTAGTTTATCTTTGAGCTCAAGTAGGATGCAGCCTGGGACACTGTCCAATCCCATTGATGCTGTGTTTTTGGCTTTGGAGAGGGCTCTTTTAACCTGAGTGTCTGTGATTTCAGGGACACTACATTGTTCTGGTATAGTTATGAGCCCTTTTGGGGGTGTGAGGGGGGTGAAGTTTGCACTGAACCTGTCTGACAGGATGTTGGCTATATCGGTCGGTTCAGTGTATTTTGTGCCATTCTGCACTAACTCCGAGCAGATCTGAGAATTGCCACTTAGATTCTTGACAAAGCTAAAGAACGCCTTGTCATTATCTTTGGAGTCCATGGCAATTTTTCTTTAAAATCTAACCTTGAATGATTTTATGAGGGAACGTAGTTTCTTACTGATACTGATCAGAGATGTCTTCCCTTCTTGGGATTTTACTCTATTCTGTACTAGTTTCCTCCTTCTATTGTATAGCCTGTTTATGGCAGGGGTCCACCAGACTGGTTTACTTTTCTTGGAGGAGTGATTCTTGGTTTTGTTTGGGATAGCATGATCCATGCATTCTTGTAGATGTACGTAGAGTGCATTAGTAAAGGACTTTGCAGCTTGGACAGCATTATCCTTTAGCATGGGGGCTTTGAAACTTTCCACCTTGGTCTTAAGTAACGTGAAGTTTGCTTTTGAAAAGTTTTTCACAGTGGTTTCTTTGACCGGGGGTGGTGACGGAATGTGGATATCCAGAGTGATTAATTTATGGTCAGATCTAATCAGTGAGGGGTTTACCTCCAGTGTGGAATACTTGTCATCCATGTTGGTGATAAGCAGGTCCAATATGTTGTCACCTCTGGTGGGGGTGTTGACCAGTTGATCCAGGGTGTTTGAGTTCATAAATTCTAGGAACTGTTGGGCAAGGGAGTATGTACTTGAGTAGTTCTCCCAGTTAATGTTTGGGTAATTGAAATTACCCAATATCAGGGTGTTTGGTAGGACCTTTATGTTTCAGTGTTTCCAGGAATGTGGAGTGGGGGTCCTGGGACATGTTGGGTGATCTGTAGCAAGCTGTAATTTGAATAGCAGTTTTGCCTGTTGTTAGCTTCATGTGTATGATCTCTGAAGCATCGTGCTGTGCCACTAACCTGGAGGTATGGGTATCTTTGATGAATATGGATACTCCCCCAACTTTTGTATTTTGGCCCGGGTTTTGTGGCCGAAATGTATGGTATGAGTTGTAGCCTGGTAGTGCTGGGGTGCTCTCTGGAGCCTTAAACCAGGTTTCTGTTACTGCACATATATCGATTTTCTCCATACTGAGGAGTGCCTCGAGTGCATGCATTTTGAGGTTTAGACTCCTGGCATTGAGTAGCATTACCCTCAGTTTTTTTGTTACTTGTGCTATTTACAGTGGTGGGTTTGTCTTTTGAGCCTTGCCTAAAAAAGGCACTATGGGTGTGGCAAGAGCCTTGGCCTGTATTTGAAAGCCTAAGGGTGATAGGTGTAAGCCGTCTCTAGCAAAGCAGCGTGGCTTGTCGAGCATGTCATCCCAGGCTGACAGACACTGTATCCCCTTTGAATGACACCAGAAACTTAGCCATTTGTTGTAATTGATAATTTTTTTCTCTATACTGTGGTATCATTCTTGGTGAGGGCAGGATGCTACTCAGGATCAGGGTCATTCCGGCCTGGGCTACGTGATCAGAGAGCTCCTCCATGTCTCTTTTCATGTAGTCCAGGGAGATATGGCTCAGGTCATTCACACAAACATGGACAATGACAGAGTCATATTTGCACTTGTTCTGGAGTGACCTGAGTGCTTGTGTTATGTGGTGGATTTTGTACCTGACAGGCAGCTAACAGTAACCGTCTCCTTGTTCAGCCTAGTGAGTGAGACGTCAGTGTGCCTGACTTTAGAGTCACCTATTACAAGTGTGTTAGGTATGTTATTTTGCCTTAAGGGCTGTGATTGTGTGGCACACTGGTTTTGTTAAGTATGTGTTTCGTGGTGTGTGTTGGGGGGGTGAAGGTTGCTTGGATGTCTGCTTTGGAGGTCTCTGTTGCTTTTGCAGATTTTTATTTAGAGCCTCCGAGTATGTTTTCACGTATTTATGTGTGTTTTTTGCCAGTGCTGGTTTCATAGGTCTATGTGAGACTGGTGATGTGATGGAAGTAATTCCCTTCTCCTCTTGACTGCCTGGTCCAGTCTTGGGTTTAGCGAGCTTAGCTTCCAGTTTGGCTGTATAATTGCATCTCTCGCATGTATTAGTGTTTGGTGGAAGGAGAAGAGGGTTGTCTGTGTACATGAGGCAATTGTAACATTGCCTCAAAATGCCCAGATTCACCAGTTGGACTGGAGAGTACACCTGTAACTGCCTTTTGGACATGCCTGGATTGTAACAGTGAACTGTTTTACTGATTGGCTGTTAAGGTCGAATAGAGAGCCTTGTCCTTCTCTACAGTATAGGGGATTCTAGTGCTAACGTTTATTAGTGCTTGCTATGAGTTTTGAGCAAGTGCCAGGATGAAAAGTGAATGGTTTGAGTGCTTAAGTTGAAAGTTTGTCTAGTTTCAAGAGAAAAATTGAAGAGTAGACTTTGTGGAGCTGGGAATAGTTATACCCTAGCTAACCGGCGCTGCCCGGTACGCAAAAACACGCAAATGCGGGTTTTATAGAAGGGAAATGAAAGAGATAGAGATTAGCCCAAAATGGCCAATAATCTACTCATTTCTGGGCTGAAACCACTCCTTCAGCGACAGATAGGCTGCTCAAATATTCCTCTCTTCCGGTGAACAGAGAAACTTCCTTCTATCCAAGTAAGGTATGAGCAAACACAGAAACTTGTAACACAGCCCTGAATTCAGCACTAACCAGAAAACTGGGCTATACTAGCTTAGAAAGGCAGGAAAACAAGTATTTTTTTTTTCAGAAAATAAAGCAGATACAATCAAAAAAACACTTTAAATGCACAGAAATGGCTATCACACTTGAGTGTGTAGCCTACAACAATTAAACAGGTAATTTAAACACAAAAATTACTTTGTTAAAGTGGAGGCAGCAAAATAAGTACAATATGTAGCTGAAACAAGCTTTTTAAATTACAGAAACTCAAGAAAATTGGCATTTTAGGCAGAATTAGCTAAATGCAGCAAGAAAATGCAGAAAAATGATACTTAATCACTTCAAAGTCTCTCTTTTATGTCTCTGTTGCTGTAGAACTCTGCAGGGCACCAGGCAGGAGCTTGCTGAGCTGTATACTAGCACAAAAACCTTGCAAATGTGGGTTTTATAGCAGGGAAATGAAAGAGATATAAATTAGCCCAAAATGGCCAACAAGCTACTAATTTCTGGGCTGAAATCACTTCTCCAGGGATAGATAAGCTGCTCAAAGCTCCCCCTCTCACAGTGAACAGAGAAACTTCCCTCTATCCAAGTAAGGTATGGGCAAACACAGAAACTTGTAACACAGCCCTGAATTCAGCACTAACCTGAAAACTGGACTATACTAGTTTAGAAAGGTGGGAAAATAAGTATTTTTTTGTTTTGTTTTTTTGGGTTTTTTTTTCATAAAATAAAGCATATACAATCAAAAAAACACTTTAAATGCACAGAAATGGCTATCACACTTGAGTGTGTAGCCTACAACAGTTAAACAGGTAATTTAAGCACAAAAACAAATTTGTTAAAGTGCAGGCAGTAAAATAAGTACAATATGTAGCTGAAACAAGCTTTTTAAATCACAGAAACTCTAGAAAATCAGCGTTTTAGGCAGAATTAGCTAAAGGCCACAAGAAAATGCAGAAAAATGATACTTAATCACTCCAAAGTCTCTCTTTTGTCTCTCTTTTGCTGTAGAACTCTTTAGGGCACCAGGCAGGAGCTTGCTGAGCTGTATACTAGCACAAATATCTTGCAAATGCGGGTATTATAGCAGGGAAATGAAAGAGAGAGAAATTAGCCCAAAATGGCCAATAAGCTACTAATTTCCAGGCTGAAACCACTCCTCCAGGAACAGAAAGGCTGCTCAAAACTCCATCTCTCACAGTGAAAAGAGAAACTTCCTTCTATCCAAGTAAGGTATGGGCAAACACAGAAACTTGTAACACAGCTCTGAATTCAGCATTAACCTGAAAACTGGACTATACTAGCTTAGAAAGGTGTGGAAAACAAGTATTTTTTTTGTTTTGTTTTTTTTTTTAAAAAAATAAAGCAGATACAATCAAAAAAATACTTTAAATGCACAGAAATGGCTATCACACTTGAGTGTGTAGCCTACAACAGTTAAACAGGTAATTTAAACACAAAACCAATTTGTTAAAGTGCAGGAAGTAAAATAGGTACAATATATAGCTGAAACAAGCTTTTTAAATCACAGAAACTCTAGAAAATCAGCATTTTAGGCAGAATTAGCTAAAAGCAGCAAGAAAATGCAGAAAAATGATACTTAATCACTCCAAAGGCTCTCTTTTGTCTCTCTGATGCTGTAGAACTCTACAGGGCACCAGGCAGGAGCTTGCTGAGCTGTATACTAGCACAAAAACCTTGCAAATATGGGTATTATAGCAGGGAAATAAAAGAGATAGAAATTAGCCCAAAATGGCCAACAAGCTACTAATTTCTAGGCTTAAACCACTCCTCCAGGGACAGATACGCTGCTCAAAGCTCCCTCTCTCATAGTGAACAGAGAAACTTCCTTCTATCCAAGTTAGGTATGGGCAAACACAGAAACTTGTAACACAGCCCTGAATTCAGCACTAACCTAAAAACTGGACTATACTAGCTTAGAAAGATGGAAAAACAAGTATATATATATATTTTTTTTTTCAGAAAATAAAGCAGATACAATAAAAAAAAGCACTTTAAATGCGCATAAATGGATATCACACTTGAGTGTGTAGACTACAACAGTAAAGCAGGTAATTTAAACACAAAAATGACTTTGTTAAAGTGCAGGCAGAAAAATAAGTACAGTATGTAGCTGAAACAAGCTCTTTAAATCTCAGACACTCTAGAAAATCAGTGTTTTAGGCAGAATTAGCTAAAGGCAGCAATAAAATGCAGAAAAATTATACTTAATCACTCCAAAGTCTCTCTTTTGTCTCTCTGCTTCTGTAGAACTCTGCAGGGCACCAGGCAGGAGCTTGCTCAGCTGTATGTTAAATCTGTAATTTGTAAGTTTCCGG
>NC_056731.1:83569711-83632211 GCF_019279795.1 Protopterus annectens
AAGAAAAATAAATAAAATCATTGTTTTTTTGCAGGGGACAAGCTAACCTGCACAGCCCATTGGGGGGGGGGCTGCACCCCCACACCCTCTGCTAATTATATATACTAACTCCCAGATCATATATACATTGGTTAAAGGCATATTCTGCATTCCCAGGAATAGTGCGATGATGGACACTGGTCGACCAGCCTCTTAGTCAATCATAAATGGTCACCTAAAATGCTGTTGTCCCAACATATACACAATCTTTTGCAGGAAACCTATGGCTCTTTGCATGATAGTAATATGTACTCCAATGAGATAAGAATAGAGGGACCTCAAAATGAACTTTCTCAAAAGGTCACTGCTACAGGTAGGAATGGACTCCAAGTACATCTGCGTTATTAGATATTGCATGAAATAAAAAAGAAATAAAGTCATAATTCATTTTGCTTTTCCAGGTGTTGAAGTAGTTGTGGCATGATGACAGCATCAGATGCCTTGGATGCATAGTGAATATTTTGACCTGCATGCCAGAATTGTTTGAATTTGACAGAACTGCTGTTATCTAGTCTAACTACCTTCAAATTATCTGCTGAAATGCTGTACTTCCAAAAGGTATAGGAAATATGAATGAATACTGCATATTGTTATGTATTTCCTGTGTCTGCTGAGTTCCATGTTAACTATAGCATATAAAATAGTATATGAAATATATGAAATAGTGCATTTTCTAATTTAAAGAGAGAAACTGATGATCATTTAGTACTTTGCATTAACTTCTAAAAACAGAATTATAAACTCAGCAGTTAATGTTTACTGAAGTTATATTCATGATTTATTTTAATGTCAGTATCAATGTAATGTCAGTTTAATGTAAAAAATTCAAATCATGTTGGTTTAAAAGGGCAAATCCATTTCCAGCAGATGCGCAGCCTTCATGTACTGATCAAATTGTTTTTTTTTACTACTTGGATGCCACACTATTCACAGACTTGATCATTTCTGATCATTCGATTATTTCTAATTAGAACACAGAAGAAGTTATTAGGGACCTGGGAACCCAGGTTGACAGTAGCCTTTCATTCGACACTCATATTGCTAAAGTAGTTAGGAAGACCTTCTACATTGCCCACCTTATCATGAAGGGATTCACATCTAGATCAAGGGAAGTCATAGTCTCCCTATACTCATCACTCATCAGACCAATGATCGAGTACAATGCCCCATTCGGAATGTATCTGACCCGACACTTGCAGCAGCTGGAGAGGCCACAAAAGTTCCTCACCAAAAGGATAAAGGGTCTCAAAAATCTGTCTTATGCTGCCCGACTGAAAGAACTCCAGTTATATTCAGTTGCTTACCGCTTGCTAAGAGGTGACCTATGCCTGACATACAAGGCCATGTCAAACCCAGATTTGATGAACATGCTTCATCTCAAAAAATCTAGATCCCTCAGAGCCACAAGGGCGGAGACTTAAACCTCGACACGGTTATTAATAGGACATGCTGGAGGGATAGATTCATCACCCAAAGACTCCTATGCTGTGGAACAAAATCCCGGTTTATGTGAGGCAGAGCACCTCGCTGGCCTTGTTCAAGAGGAATCTTGACCAATGGATGGGAGATCGCAGATACACCCCAGGGGTTACCTCCGTGTCACTGCTCGACAGAGGCACAGCAAAATAATGGGCATAGTTTCTCCAAACTAAAGGGGTGGCGTAAGCCACAAAACTATGGGCTAGGCTTATAAATGCCCTCGGGCAGATAGCCTAGTATGAACCTATGAACCTATGAACAGTTGATTTTTTTTTTCATCGACTCACATATTGTCAGAAATGTAAATTTACAACTAAATTTATTTATGTTATATGGGTTGAAGTCAGTGGCATTGACAAAAAGGCAGGAGTCAGAGCTGGACGTGGCAGAGTTAAAGATGTTAAGATTTGCAATGGGTGTGACGAGAGTTGACAGGATTAGGAATACGTATATTAGAGGGTCAGCCCAGGTTGGACAGTTTGGAGACAAATTCAGAGAGGCGAGATTGTGTTGGTTTGGACATGTGTTGAGGAGGGATGCTGGGTATATTGGGAAAATTATGTTAAGGATGAAGCTGCCAGGTAAGACGAAAAGAGGAAGGCCTAAGATAAGGTTTATGGATGTGGTGAGAGAGGACATGCAGGTGGTTGGTGTGACAGAGCAAGATGCAGAGGACGGGAAGAAATGGAAACAGGTGATCCACTGTGGCGACTCCTAACGGGAACAGCCGAAAGAAGATGAAGAAGAAGTCTGATAGCAAATTATATGCATCACAAGCTGACTTGATTATTGTGTTTAATTTGTTGGATTCCCATGCTAGCAGGCTCATCTAATGAATCAGGATGACATTGATTTACTCTTTTGTACTATGATATTTTTTCTTCTTTTCTTAACATATACATACAATATATGGTAATTTCAGACCAGTTATGTGATCTTAGAACACAAGAAATCAACAAGTGAAGACTGCAAGCTGTTAAGTCAATTGAGTACAGCATTGTTTAAAATCAAATAAGCATAGAAAGTCCATTATTATTACTTATTATAATTTATTTAACTATACTAACAAATTGCACAATATAATCTGTTAAAAGCATTATAATTTATACAGACATAGAAAGAACAAAATTATGATTTGTCATCAAACAATTTAATTAAATGACCAAGTCTTAAGTCTTTGTATACAGATGAAAAACTGAGTTATGCTTATTGCTCAATAGTAATGAATTTTGCTTAATTAGCAGTTAGTTTTTACCCTTTATGTCTGCTTTATTTTTGTCCTTTCTATCAACAGATCTCAAAAACAAGAGTGTTATTCTCATGTGCAAAGACACATGCACAAAAAAAATTCAAAGCCTGTTGGTTTAAAAGGACGATTCCAGTTCCAGCAGATGCGCAGACTTCATGTATTGATCAAATCAGTTTTTTTACTACTTGGATGCCACACAATTCACAGACTTGAACATCTCTGATCATTTGATTATTTCTAATTAGAACAGTTGATTTTTTTTTCATAGACTCACATATTGTCAGAAATGTAAATTTACTACCTGGCTGCCACAAAATTCACAAACTGGATGAAACCTGATCCTTATTTATTTCTAAGAACAGAAGGTAGATCTTATGCTGGAGGAGACGCCATGAAATAGAAAAGACACAGTTTCTGTGCATGTTGTAATATAAGTGATTTAAAGTCATTGGCTAATGGGAATAGGGCCAAGCATTTCACTAAAGTGATTTCTTTTCCACAGTGTCTTCACTAAGAAAAAAAATTGAATAACTACCTTAATCTTGTAGGCACACTATATGCCCATGCTATCCTAATTCTCATTGTTGCTGCAATCCGTATTTCAATCAATAGCTACTGGATGTATTATCTGCTTCCACACTCTCTTTTGACAGAAAAAAAAACAGCATCTGGGACTGATTAGAGAATGTTTTCTGAAGTGACTCATTTGAATGGGCTCAAAGATGGCTTCTTGACCTGACAACACTGTCATCATATGATAATGGTTTGTTTTTTAGTGGATGATCCATTTTAGCATGTCTTTACTACCTTATGTATGTTTGGGTCCTCACTCTCCATGCATGACAAATCGAACCAAATCATGGTTTACTAATGCAGTCTTTTGCTAAACAGTTTTTTGCACTCTTATGCACCCCTGTATACAAAAGACATGGACTTAAAGTATAGCATATTTAGCTTGGGAGAATCTCTTATACCTGTCAAACATGAGTATTTATTTGATCTATTAAAGTATTTCATAGGTTCATAGGTAAATATTAGGCTAATGGACACTAAGGCCTTTATAAGCCTAGCTGTGCAACCCAGTCCATTTGTGTCTCCATGTACCCCGCATGACTATTAGGAGGGTATGTTAGTTTGGAGGTGGCTAAGGGCTTTGTTGGTGGTGGTTGGGTTAGTTAGGAGAAATCATGAAAGTCCCTGAAAACCTGATTATGTTCGTAGGTAAGTACTGGGTAGTGACCCTTGGGGATCTTTTTTTTTAAGTCTAGCCAATTTACCTGAAAGGTGAAAATCAAACTGTATTCCTTGTGCCTGTGAGGTAAACATCTTAAGGATTATGCCAACTTCTAGCCTGCACTGGGCAATAGCTGTTGACAACCCATTCATTCCCTGTGAGGACAGTGACAACAGTAGGGTTAATCATCCAAGCATTCATTAAGAAGTTTTTTTCTGTTTTAAGCCCTAACCACACCCTTTGCTGGATGACCTCAAGAACCTCATCACTGCAGGAGACTATACCACCCTACCCCAGCATGTCAGTGATCTAACACACATAAGACAATGTCTAATGTCACCAGTTTCATAGGGTCATAACTCACACCACAGGTTAAGTGTTATGCAGCACCAGGTAAGCCTCGGCTTATTCAGTGGCAATTGACTTGTCTATGACTGCTACTCCCCCCCCCCCCAACAGGGTGGGTGAGGCAGTCCCAGTAGCTTACTGCTTTCTTCCCTTGCATGGATCTTATAGTGCTTGAGCCACTGTTCGTGTCTAGGTCATGTGGGTCATAATCAGGGATATATGCCATTATGCCTCAGAACCAGACAAAAAAAGAACATCTAAACTTTTCAAGGTGTAACAAATTTGATGAACTTAGTACCTAGGTAGGACAGCATAGATGTCTCATAAATGTAGGTATCAGGCACCATTCACAGACTAACTGATTGATATCAAACAAAAAAATGAGGATTGTCCTGAAAGAAACTCATGATTGGGTATTGTAACATCTATTTCATAGCTACTTCCATGGTGGATGCTTGCTAGCTTTAGAATGAAGACAGACTTAGCAGGGTCAATAGAGGGGAGGTGTTAGGAGACAGCTGCACAATAATGCCATTCTTGCTGCATATCTCTCCACTGCCAATATTTGCTGGCAAATATTCTTGAAACTGTAAAACACTTGACCGAAAAATGTAGCATCCTTTTACTTAGTGAGGTTAACTTCAACATATTACTAATTATGGATCCAAAGTAACTATGATGATTGAACACTGGTAGTTTGTTCAGATTATTAGTGAGAAGATGCAATAAAATATATACCTCTAGCAACATATTACCATTGCATCTACTGTTTATAAGGAGACGTGAAGGAACTTTGGCATCACTATCCAAACAAATGTAATGGTCATTGAACTCTTAAGACATATGCATTTGTCTTTACGGAAATATATTTCACATTTGTAGAACACAGTGTGTGTGCTGTATTTGTAAGATGTGTTTCAAGGACATAAAGGTGCATATAAATAGCAAGCACATATAGATACAGTGCTATTTTGAGATTGTAGCCAGACAGTGACCATGTATGAATGCAATAGCTAGTTTGTATATAGGTTTATCTAGGTTAAAGTAATTGAGCCTCAATCCTGATGTTTTTGTACATAATAAAGCCACCTGAACAGAACCCACAAAGACTCGTCTATTGCATACTGACTAGATGAGTGACATGAAGTCAGAACTGGGGTTCCAGAGACTGATATCAGAGCTACAAGATACAGAGCTAACAGTGAAGGTAAACTAAGAGAAACAAGCATGAAAAGTACCAGAAAAGAACCGAAGGTAATGAAAACTTGCACAAACAGTTTATTTTATAAAAACAGATAAAACAGAGCATTACAAGGGCAAAACCACATTACCAAACAAATGAGAGGCACAAAAGGTTTACTAAGCAAATGAAATGTTTAAAATTAAGATATTTGACAAAACAATTATACGAAAAGAAAATAAGGGGTTTGGAATTACCTTGGAATTGCAAAACGGGCATATTTAAGGCAAAACAAGCATGTTTATAGCAAAACAGGCATGTTTAGAGTAAAGCAAGCATAAGAAAAGTACAATGGGCATGAAAAGAGATTAAACAAGCAAAACAAATATAATAGGGGCAAAAACAAGACACATAAAGCATAAGTTAAGCAAGCCAACTGCATGTTTTTGGCAAAGTACTGTTTTTGTTTGGCATAACTACAACTTCGTATTGTATTCAGGACATAACTAGAGTTATTTGAAGTATCTGAAAGTGTGTTAAAGTGCTTACAGTGTGTGCTTATTACTGTGCATGTATTCCAGAGAGTTTATTTGTGTACAAAGTACAACTATTTTGTGAACTACAGTCAAAGTACAGCCATTTAGAAACGTTTCTTCTGCTGGGTGTGTCTGTTTGCGAAGTGCCACCTTTACAGAGTATTTCTTGACCTGTAAAGAATTATTTAGCAAAGTACCACCATTTTTGTGAAGTTTCAGTGTGCTGTGTACTGTTTATTCTCAAGGTGTAGTTATTTTAAAAAGTTTCTTACTCTGGGCTTCTTCTGCCTAGTTTATTCACACAGTGCAGTTATTTTGAAATGTTTCTTACATTGATAAGAGGTGATTTCTTGCAATACAGCAATTTCAAGAGTATTACAGCGCCTGGGAGACTTATTTTGCAAGATTCAGTTATTCTGAGGCTTGTTGTACGATAGGGCAAAGTTACAAATATTGGCATAAATTTCTGGTATATATATATATATATATATATATATATATATATATATATATATATATAAAATATATATGTATATATGGGTTCCCTTCAGAATCTTGAACTACTGAAATCCCAAAATTCAGTAGCCCTAGACCAGAAAGGCGAAAGAGCAGAATACTGAAACCCCAGAAGTGTGAAATTCAAAATCCCGAAGTTCGGACATTTTGAATTAGCAGTTCTGGTGTTGTGGTGTGTGAGTGGATGGTAGTAGGTGAAGGTAAGTATTTGTGTTTTACAGGTTTTGGGTAGCGGCTTTAGTGTGTGTCCATTTTGTTAATGTGATGTAGCTAGTGTAGTGGTGGTTTTGTGTGTTTGTCTGTGTAGTGCGGTCTCAGAGTTAGTATATTTAAGTAGGGGGGTGCGGGGGCACTGCTTTTATGTCAGGTAGGTGTTTGTGTATGTGTAGAGAGGTGTATGTTTGTGTCTGTGTATGTGGTATGTTTAGTATAGAAGTCACAATTTTAAATTGTATGCTTCTGGGGTTCCTACTTTATGGATTTTTGGCTACATAGTCTCAAGATACTGAAATTCGAGATTTCAGTATTTGGAGATTATGAAGTGAATCCATATATATATATATATATATATATATATATATAGAGAGAGAGAGAGAGAGAGAGAGAGAGAGAGAGAGAGTACAATATTTTTATACAGGCAGCTTATTCTGACAAAGATGCACACAGCAAACCATTCATTTTGCTAAACCTAGCTGGGTCAGAGGCCATTGAAAGACAGTGTTGATTTGTGTATGAACCAGCAGTATATTAGGGAGAAGTTGAAAATCATCCTTTTGTACAGGCTGAATCAAGGGAAGACCCTGAGTGCCTGAAGCCCAAATTCACAGATCAGAAACCAGGGGAAACTTTTGCAGCTTGTACTAACCTGAGAAACTAAGCTAAAATGTGCTGGTTTGGTGACTTAGAAGATGAATTGATAAAGGATAGGCTTTTGTGTGGTATTAATACTGCTGCTGTGAGAAAGATTTTGCTTCCTGGCAGTGATTTAATGCTGAGTAATGATATTGATCTTTGTCAAATCAGTAAAGTTACAGAAAGCCACACAAGTATGCTTGCAAGTGATAAGAGCATGGTTTCAGCAGGCTCAAGGGCAAATGTAGACAGCATGCAATATGTGGCAAACAGAAGCAGGAACATGGCACCTGCAGCCCCTGCTGGTTCCGATGTGAAACCACTTGGTTTTCCAGCAAGTTCTAAGAAAGGAGCATGCTCAGTACAGTACAAGCGTGAATCAGCAAAACACAAATTCAGCTTTATTATTAACTGTCACAATTGTGGTGCCAGTCATGAGTCTAAAAGTGAAAAATGCTTAGCATTTGGTCAGCAATGCCACAAGTGTAAGAAATGGGACCATTTTCAAAAGTTTTGTAGTTCAAGTAAACCTCACACAATTATGAAGAAGGGTCACTCAGAAAAGCAAGATGATCATACTGTGAGCTGCAATTCCACTTTCTATGTAGATGGTGTATCAGTTACTGGTGAAAAGGTTGATGCCGTAAATGTGTTGGCAAGGAACAAAGTGTTGTACTGTCCAGATCAATGGTAAATCCACCGAGCTTAAAGTCGACACTGGTTCAAAGTGTAATGTTATGTCAGCAGACACATTTGCTAAGGTGAGAACTAATGAACAACTCAATGTGGCTAGTAGTGCAAAACTTGTTGCTTATGGAGGTGAAGAAATTCACACCGAAGGCTTAGTAGTGCTTTCATGTTATTTGGCTAGGAACTGTTACAGCCTGTTATTCTATGTAGTTTGAAGACCTGTGCAGTCATTATTGGGTCTCAGAGACAGTTTGGGAATGAATCTGCTTTCTTTTACGAAAGAACTTCATCATATAAGCACATATCCTCGTTCCATTTTTTCTGATGCCATTTCCTCAGAGTATGCTGATGTTTTCTGTGATGCCTCAGCACTGGCCCAGTAATCAAGGAGCCTCAATCCTCACCACTGGCAGCAGTGAGGGATGTACACATTGGGAGGATGACAAGTACACACAAACAGTAAAGTGGAATTTCATTAAGAGCACACAGAGACCACCGTCAGTCTGGGGCTGGTTTCTCCCTCTTTCTCCAGATCCCCAATAAGACTCCGCAGTGGCACAGCTATAGGGTTGAGATCTCAGCACAGAGGCCAAGATAAAACCTCCAGCACCTTCTCTGTCCAACCAGTGCTTCATGTCCCTGCCCAAGTAGCTGACACACACACATACTTTGAGGTTTGATTTATATGCAAACCCACACACACTCCTGGGAAAGGCTGGCACAGGTTTACTAGCTATGCCCCCTTCTGCCTAGACTATAAGGTACTAGTTTCCACTGCCAACAGCCACTAATTATCAGCTACTTTAAGGACCTTAACAAAGGGTGTCCAATCCTACTGTGTAATGCTACCATTAATCCAAATGGTAGTCTGACCAAGAGCAAGGGTATTTAGGAGTGGCCTGTACGGTGTCACCAAATGCATATGCAAGTACTTTAAGAACTTAAATATCTCTAAACAGACCAACCACAATTTCAAGGTTTAAATATATTTAATAATAAATAAAAGAACAAGACAATACTAAATAAGTAATCAGTTACATCAGAATTCAAAATCGCAGGAAATATTTAAAAGGATATTGCAGGACTGTCTAAAATAAATAAATAAAGAAAACATCTAAGCAATACTTTACTATATTCCTATCTGAATCTAAAATAGTTACTATACTCTAAAAACTTACAGCAAGGCAATTGCAGAGGTGGTGGTGAGTGGATGTTCTTGTTAGGTCAAAGACAAAATACAAAATGCGCAGTCTCTCTCTGAGAGAGCTCTTACATTAATATCAAATATTACTGCTGAGTTAGCTTGGATGACATCACTTTATGTCACCTGACTTTAGGTTCCAAGGTAAAACCCCTTTGTAAGAAACTAACAGAATTTAGCATCTCTCTGTGAAAATACATATCTCAGATTTTGGAGATCCTGGAAGTCATAAAACAATAAAACACTTCTACATCTAAAACCTAGTAATTACTTATCTTACAAGACAATGCAAAAAACGTCTAGCACTAGAAATTGTGTCTGCTACTGCACTGAACTGAGAGATAACATCTCTTTTATTACATGGTTATGAAAAATTTAATTTCAACTATTTTCTCTGAATTTTTTAAGTTAACCTCATGTGTTCCAGTTTCCAATAAACATGTACATCTAAAAAGTCACAATAATAATATATACATTTCCATTCTAAGCCAGCAGGGCATGCTGTGGCTACATTTTAGATCAGTACTTTACACACACTTCTGTATAAACCATATCAATATTCACAAATGGCATAGAATTATTTACAAAATTCCAGATAGCTGGGCTGGCAGTATTTCCCTTTTTCATACTTCTCCCCCACCCCCCAATAAACTCAAGTTAGTTTTTCAAGTGACCCTTGAAAAACTCTGCTTTTATAGGGTTGACTATCTGGGAATACCTCACCCCATTCCCTGTCTTGAGAGCCCATCTGCATTGGCATTCCTAACCCCACTGTGGTGCTGCACTGTGATATCAAATGCCTGCAACCCTAGGCTCTACCTTAGTAACTTGGCATTTTGCTTGCTGGCATGATCTAGCCATGTTAAGGGTATATGGTGTGTAACTACAGTGAATTTCCTTCCATACAGATAAGGCTGAAGTTTCTGCAGTGCCCACACTATAGTTAGACATTCCTTTTCTACAGCTGCATAGCATTCTTCCCTGAGTTGGAGCCTATGACTGCGATATACCACTGGGTGCCCTTCTCCCTCTGAGGAGAGCTGTCTGAGTACAGCCCCCACCCCATGGTTTGAACCATCCACCTGCACAACAAATGCTTTATTGTAATCTAGAGTGGCTAACACAGGGGATCCACCCAATGCTCCTTTAAGATTCTGGAATGCCTGCTCACATGCTGGAGTCCCCACTACTTTATCTGGCTTGTTTTTTCTTGTCAGGTCTGTGAGGTTAGCAACTATGGTACTGTAATTGGGGACAAACTTTCTCTAGAACCCTTTTATCCCTATGAATGCCCTCACCTGCTTTTCAGTAAAAGGGGCAGGCCATGCCAGAATGGCTTCCACTTTGGCAGGTTCTGGCCTGATCTTAATTCAAAAAAAAAAAAAAAAAAAGAGGGCCAGCACAAATAGTAGAAAAAATGACAATTTATTGGTTCATAGGCTCAAAGGAACAGAAGTCAAAAACACAAACACATAAGGGGTAGGGGTTGATAAAAAGCCCCAAGCCCCAAAAAGCAAACCGGTTTCAGCTTTATCAGCCTTCCTCAGTGTGTGCACAAAGCCAGTACACTTAACTGCATATAGGAACAGCTATATACCCAACTTAATTATCATACATACATCCTCATTGTTTGATTATAAATGCTCATTTAGTCCAGGAGGAAAAAGACCCTCCCAATTTAATTATCCACTTTTTCTCCTTGCAATTCATGATAGAATGCCAACCAGACTTATTCCTTCTGTCTCCAGTTATTCTGTGAATAACAGTAAATCTGAAAAAAGCAGAATTGTGTTTTATGGTATGTTTAAAAAGGGCATTAGACTGTCTTTGGTTTTTAGTATCGCTAATATGTTCACTAATCCTCAGCCTAAGTGGTCTAGAGGTTTTCCCAACATAAAATGCATAGCAGGAGCATGTTGCTAGGGGTCTAAGACTCTTGCATGAACGCATGTTTTACCAATTCGCGAATGGGCGGGCATACTTATGCGAAAATGCTTTTCACCAAAGTAGCATTTTCGCATAAGTATGCCTGTTGTGCCAGTTGTACTATAGTGTGGGTAAGGGAAAATTCCCTTTTCCCCACTGTAGTGTGATCTCGGAGTGAGAATATTAAAGTAGGGGGTGTGGGGAGCACAGCCCCCCACATGGGGGGCGCAGGGGGGCTTGCCCCCCTCTGTAAAAGTAGATTTAATTTTTTTTATCATACTTTAGCAAAAGCGCTTTTTCGGTGAAAGCGCTTTCGTGGAAGTGTATTTGGTGATAGTGAATTTGGACAGTTGAACTTTCGTTGAACAGTCCTAGATCCATTGCTAGATGTATTACCCAATCAGAACTGTAATTAGCCAGGAATTTAATGTCAAAAACTACAACAGTGTTTTTGCTGGTGAACTGTTTGGCTTTGGTTACCCAGGGACAATGTGAACAATGTCCACACTGGGAACATCCACACAATATATCCCCTGTTAAAGTACATTGTTAGAAGTGACCAGTGGTATGATAATGTTTGTAATAACTGAAATGTTAACCCAGTGTTTTGCTCCTACAAAAAGAAAATGAACACTTCTCCACAAGAATCTCAGACAATCTGTTGTCCACCAATAGGATGTTCCAATGTCTGTTGACAATGTCCATGAGTGACCTAGTGTTCCTGCCAAAGGTAGTAACAGACCTCAATTTGGATGCTTCCCACAGTTGCGGTTCCTTATAATTTAGTAACTCTTGCCTGTCCTGCGTAGAAGCCCACTGACATGCCATGGTGATGTTTCCCTGTTTATAACCCCTGCTCCAAAATCTATGAACAAGGTTGTCTCTATAGTGTTTATAAGTAGTGTGTCAGAGCACACCCCTCTAATCTGGACAAATTGTGACTTCGGTATTTTCCGGATGATATGCTGGGGGTGGGAGCTCGTAGCATTACGGAGTGAATTATATTGTTGAAATTTATGATAGATCTGAGTGTCCAAGGGGTTGTCCACATTCCTAATTACCAAAACATCAAGGAAAGTGATCTGCTGTGGAT
Source organism: Protopterus annectens (assembly GCF_019279795.1). Taxonomy (NCBI): domain Eukaryota; kingdom Metazoa; phylum Chordata; order Ceratodontiformes; family Protopteridae; genus Protopterus; species Protopterus annectens. The sequence continues at coordinate 83,582,055 of NC_056731.1, forward strand.
GTTAGTTAACCTTGAACTCAATACCCTATTTGTTGTCATTTAAGTATTCCATAAATTCATGTAAATATATCTCGTCAGCCTTCCACACCCTCCAACAATCATCCAGATACCGTCTCCAAATGTCTATCTCCCCGAGATATACGTTATGATTGGGATTATAAATGAGTTCTTCTTCCAGATATGCCATAAATAAATCAGCATAAATGGGTGCAAAGGAGGCCCCCATTGCTGTATCCTGCACCTGCCAAAAACATTCTCCTAAAAAATATAATACATTATTGGTTACAAAGTGTTCTGCTAAACACACTAAATATATGTTGAAACCCGACTGACGAAGTTCACACTTTTCTAACCAATATTGTAATGCCAACAAACCTGCCCAATGTGTGATGTTGGTGTATAGGGCAGTGACATCCATGGTACAAAGGAACCACCCCAGTTCTAACTGCATATCCAAAACAATTCCCAAAAAATGTGTGGTATCCTGGATATGGGCACGGACATAACCCAAAAGTGGTTTCAAGTACTGAGTCAAAAACTCTGATAAAGGTTCAGTAAGAGAACTCCTGCCTGGTACTATTGGTCTCCCAGGTGGATTCTTGGGATCCATATGTATTTTGGGGAGCAAATAGAGATATTGAGATTTAGGGTCCTGCACTGTGAAATGATAAAGGTCTGAAGCAGTGATAATGTCCTCCTCCTTTGCCTCTAGTAAATAGGCATGAATCTCTATCTTAAATCTTGAGGTTCAATCCAGGGGCATGTACATGTGGTATCTCCCAGCTTTCAACTGTTTCTGGGCCTCACCATAATACATATCTAGATCCATCACTACCAGTGATCCTCCCTTATCAATGGGCAAAATAACCACACACGAAGGAGAATGCTCTTTTTTATGAACATGAGAGTATGAATGACAGTTTTTATTCTTGTATATCTGACCCTGAGGAGTGTGTTGATAGTGACATTGCAACTAATGCTTATAGTTTGTTTAATACTAATCAAATTAAATGTAAACGTGACTTTATTCCTCCATATCATCATGAACAAATTAAATGCTTTTCACATGTTAAATTTTGCTATAGAAGATGCATTTCACAATTTTATGCAGAATAAAAGTGAGGTCAAATATAATTTAAGTGTATAAAAATGGAAGGAAATACAGTTGTTAGCTAAAAATGATAAAATAGTAATTAAGCCTTCTGATAAAGGGGTAAAATAGTTGTTATGAATGTTGAACAATAGATTTACTATTGAAATATCGGTGTAGCATTGTACGCCTATAAACTATTCAAACTACAGATGTTCGAATAGTTCATATGTGTGCAAGCTACGTAATCAAACAGTATAATTGCGAATGTACTTTGCATTTGCATATATAACGTTTGATTATGTACAGAGATCATGGTAAAGTGCGGTTAGGGAAATACATCCCTTTCCTCACTGTAGTGCGATCTTGGAGTTGGAATATTTAGTTGGGGGTGTGGGTGGTGCAGTCCCCCACAGGGGCGTGCAGGGGGGGTTGCCCCCCTGCATAAACAGGATGTTAGGTGTAGGGGTTAGGGACTTATGGCAAGGGTGGCATTGTTATTAATGCCGTAAAATGTCGTCAACATTTTCAGCATTAACAGATAATTTTCCGTTAGGTTATGTGTACTTTCAGTGAAACAATTCACTGTTAAGTACCTTTTTTATTTCAAATTTCGACATTAAAATAGTAAACCGAACAATACTATAACATGGTATGTTGCATTTGAAAGACCAAAACACCCATAAGAAAAGCTGTATGAATGAGTATCATACAGTGGTGGAGGAATTTGAGTCACTTATTTAAAAGGGTGTAAGGTTAAGATGTATTTCACATATGGATATGAAAAAGACATTTAATTCACAAGGTAGCGAGTTAGCTTTGTTTTATTGCTTGCACAAAATTCATAAAAATAATGTTAATCCACCTGGCAGGCTAATTGTGTCTGCCCAAAAATATTTTTTATCAAATATTGGTGTATTTTTACATGAGTATATGCTACCATATTTGGTAGAATTACCGAGTTATTTTAGACATAGTTCTGATTTTTTGACTAAGTTGACAAGACTTCAGTGGTTAGCAATATGTTCTTTATCAATGTTGATGATGTTAGCCTTTATACTAGTATACAACGTAAATTTGGGTTGAAGGCAGTGAAGTATTTTTTGGGGGAGAGTCATGAGTCTTATTATGCTATGGAATTATTAGATTTTTGTTTAAATAATTTTTTATGTTTAATGATCGGGTATATTAACAGATACAGGGCACTGCTATGGGTGCATCTTTTGCCCCCATGTACGCCAATTTAATGATGGGATTATATGAGTTGGAATATTTATATCAAAAAAGTTTTTTTAAAGAAAATGTTCCTAAATATTTTCGATTTATTGATGACCTCATTTTTATTTGTAAAGGAGGTCAACATGATGTCAATAAATCTGTAGAAGAAATGCAAAATAACAGATTTAAATAGCTTTTTTGATGGTATACAGGTGGGTAGCCATATTACATTTTTAGATTTGGATTTAACTTTGGAAGAGAATAATGTTCTTCGTACATCAGTATACAGAAATTTTGAGGGTGGTAACCAGTACTTGGAGGGTACAAGCTGCCACCTAGCATATACTTTAGCTTCTCTTCCTTATAGAGAATGTTTGTGGCTGAGAAGATTGTGTAACAATGATGTAGATTTTTACAGGGACGTAAACATTATGAGTAATATGTTTACTTCAACAGGGTATAATGGGCAAATAATACAGACAGCTATAGATAAGGTGATAAATGATGGTTGTGTTAATAGTGTATGGGATAATAAATCATGTTGGAAAACAAGGCTAATAAATAATGACAAAAGAATGATTTATTTTGTTTCTACTTATGGTGCCTTTAGTACTATTTTAATTAACTTGGTGAAGTATTATTGGGGATATTTAATGAAATCTGTAGATTTGGCAAAGTTAATTTCCCCACATTTAGGTATTTCATTTAGGAGGGTAGGAAAGTTTAAGGATATTCTAGTACATAATAAGTTTAAATTCTCTATTTGTACCAAGAATGTCAAAGAAATAAATGTAAAAGGCACTGTATCTTGTGGCCATTGCAATATATGTCATTATGTAGTTAGAACGTTTGGTCATATAAATGGATATGCATATTTTGCTAGTGAAATGTATAGTTGTGAAACTGAAGGCATAATATATGCCTTAAAATGCCCTTGTGGCCTTGTATATATAGGGGAAAGGAAAAGGAAGTTTAAAACAAGACTTCAGGAACACATTAGGACTATCAAATCCTGAAGGTTTGCAAGCCACAATTTTGGAAAAAAATGCCAGTAGACTTTTATTCAAAGCAATTATATAAGAAAAAACTGTTATATAATGAAATATGACACATTGTCTCCTCGTTGTCTTAATTTAGAATGTAATTGGAGGCTATTAATTTAATGTTTATTAGATGATTGATTGATTTTTAAGTGTATTTAACTTGGATGTGTTTTTTTAATGATTTATACTCCTTGAAGGCTTTTTCCAAAACATTTGAGGTCGATTAAAGTGCAGTTTTGGTTCCTGCTTGTTGTTATTATATCCTCAGACACACCCACTTGCTTGTTTCCTTTTCCACCCTCCTAGTCAAGGTGAACCCTAGCCAACTGTATTTGGAATGAGGCCCTCCTAAAGCTCTGACTGGAGAAGACTCCCCAAGCAAGTAGTGCTCCTCATTAATCATTACAGGCTTCACAATGGTTAGGTCAGAGGCTGTGTCTCTCTTAGCAGTGGCATCTTTCCCATCTGCTAAGATAGTATATAACCTCTTGTAATAGTTTGGTACCGTGTTGTCTTGAAACAACTTACTGCTGGCATTTTGTCATTCCCACTTACTGGCTGTCCCACCTATTGTTCCCCACCTTGCCTTTGTGGACATTTATATGCTACATGGCCCCACTGGTTGCATTTAAAACACTTAATCCTTGGTCCTGGATGTGTACCTGGACTAGTGGCTTCCCCTGCTACTTGTGGACTCAGCTGGGGCAGTCTGGGCTGCCCACCATGGGTTCCCTTAGACCCATGAGCAGCACTGGGTATCCCTTTCCTCTGCAGTGATGCACTGCTTGCTAGGTATATGTCTCCCTTCTTTCCCAACTCATCTGCAGTATTTCATTCCCTCTCGGCTTACCAGATTCTCATTCCCTCAGGCAAAATGCTAATGGCTTGTTCCCTCACCAAAAGTTCTGCCAGCCCTTCAAAAGTGGTGACCTGACATCCACTCACCCATCTATGAAAATAAGTGCTTAGTTCAGCAATATATTCACACCCACTTTCGCCTGCCTTGTGTCTATGCTCACAAAACCTTTTTCTACAAGCTTCAGGAGCTAACTTAAAAGATTCTAAAAGACAATTCTTCACAGTATTATAATTTAAACAATCAGAAAATTTAGAAATAACAGCAACCATACCCAGAGCCCTTGGTCAACATTATACTGTTTACATACCCTTTCAAACATATCAATGAAACTATCAGAATTATCCCCGTCTGTAAATTGTGGAAGAAATTTACTGACCTTTGTTTTTTCTTGGGTTCGGTTTCTCCCTTCCCCATTACCTCCATGACACTGACGAAGAATCAGCATCTCCTTTTCATGTTGCCTTTGCCTCCCATTCTCCTCAGCTTCCAGAGGTCATAGTTTCTCTGCTGCTTCTATTTCCAAATGCTTGTCCTCCAGTTCAAGTCACTTTAACTCCAGGTGTATTTTTACATCATCTGTGGAAAGGTTGAACTGTCCATTTTCTGAGAGTGGTACATCTCAAAGGCCAGTTTGATTCTCCTCCTGATTGCTGGTCTGCAATGCGGCTGTGCACAAGGCTCAATCATTGCTGCCTTAGTCAGGTGGACATCCACCAGTCCTTTAGCCTGATAAATCTCAGCCAACTGGCTCCTTGTCAGCTTGGCATACTCCTCTGCTGACATGCTTGCCTGGTCTTCCTGACTAACTAAGCTAACAAAAAAAATTATGATATGAAACTCTGAATGTTCACCCTGTGGCTGATTGAGAGAACAAACACCTTCCTTAGTGACCACTGTTTACAGGCTACAGGAATTTAATATCCACACCACTACAAGCCAATTAATATGTTATGTAGATATCCCACCACTGCCACCAATTAATTTGTGCTGCCCCAGCACTGGCCCAGTAATCCAGGAGCCTTAATCCTCACCCTGCCAACAGTGGGAGATGCACACACTGGGAGGATGACAAGTATATACACAGTAAAGTGCAATTTCTCTTAAGAGCACCCAGAGGCCAAAGTCAGTCTGGGGCTGGTTTCTCCCTCTTTCTCCAGATCCCCAGTAAGACTCCCCACTGGCACAGCTATACGGTTCAGATCTCAGTGGAGTGACCAAGTCAAAACCTCCAGTACCCTCTCCGTCCAACCAGTGCTTCATATCCCTGCCCAAGTAGCAGACACACACACATACTTTGAGGTTTGATGCATATACAAACCCACACATACTCCTGGGAAAGACTGGGACAGATTTATTAGCTGCGCCCCCTTCTGCCCAGACTATAAGGTAGTTTCCACTGCCCCAGCCACTACATATCAGCTATTGTAAGGCCCTTAACGATAGGTGTACAAGCCTATTGTGTAATGTTACTATTAATCCAAATGGTAGTCTGACCAAGAGCAAGGCTATTTAAGAGTGGCATGTACAGTGTCACCAAATACACATGCAAGTACTCTCAGAGCTTAAATATCTCTAAACAGACCAGTCACAATTTCAAGGTTTAAATATGTTTAATAATAAATAATAAAATAATAAGACAATATTAAATAAGTAATCAGTTACAGCAGAGTTCAAAATCACAGGAAATATTTTAAAAAATTGCAGGACCGTCTCAAATAAATAAAGAAAACATCTAAGCTATACTTTATTATATTTCTGTCTGAATCTAAAAGAGTTTCTATTCCCTAAAAACTTACTTACAGCAAGGCAAGTGCAGATATGGTGAAGAGTTGATGTTCTTGTTAGGTCAAAGACAAAATAAAAATGCACAGTCTCTCCCTCTCTCTCTCTCTCTCTCTGACAGTGCCTTTAAATTAATATCAAATATTACTGCTGGGTTAGCTTGGATGACATCACTTTATGTCATTTAACTTTAGTTCCCAAGCTAAACACCCTTTGTCAGAAACTAACAGAATTTAGTATCTCTCTATGAAAGTACATATCTCTCAGATGTCCGCAGATCTTGGAAGTCATACAACAATAAAACATCTCAAACCTAGTAATTACTTGTCTTACAAGACAATAAAAAAAACTTTTGGCTCTAGACATTGTGTCTGCTACTGCACTGAAACTGAGAGATAACATCTATTTTATTATGTGGTTATGAAACAGTTTAATGTGAACAATTTTCTCTGAATATTTTTTAAGATAACCTCCTGTGTTCCAGTTTCCATTAAAAATATACATCTAAACAGTCACAATAGTTAATATAAATTTCTGTTCTAAGCCAGCAGGGCATGCTGTGGTTACATGTTAGCTCAGTACTTTACATGCACTTCTATATAAATTATATCAATATTCACAAATCACATAGAATTATTTACAAAATTCCAGATAGCTGGTGGCAGGCAGTATTTCCCTTTGTCACATTTTCTATGACAAGTTAGGCAAGCTTCCAGTTGTGTATTCTATAAAGTTAGACCCAGAGGTTAGTGCAGTAGTCAGACCAGCAAGAAAAGGTCCGACAGCTATGCAGGATAAAGTCAAAATGGTGCAACAAGGTGTAATTTTTCCAGTTACAGAACCAACTGAATACCTGTTATCCATGGTAGCAGCCCACAAAAAAGGCTCAGACGAAATCAGAATAGGTACTGACCCAAGAGATTTGAACAAGGCATTAAAGAGAGCACATTATCCAATGCATACAATCGAGGATGTCACAGCCCTAATACCAAATACTACTGTTTTTTCTGTCTTGGATGCAAAAATATCATTTTGGCAAGTGATGCTTGATCACAAATCCTCATTACTGACTACTTTCAGTACTCCATTTGGCAGATATAGATTCCTAAGGATGCCATTTGGAATAAATTCTGCAAGTGAAGTCTTCCAAGTGTGCATTGGAGCAAATTTTTTCAGGTTATCCTTGTGCCATAATAGTAGATTATTTATTGGTTGGTGGCAATGGTGAAGCACAGCATTACATAAACCTTAAAAGAGCTCTAGACAGAGCAAGTGAGGTGAACTTAAAGCTCAATCCTTTAAAGTGAAAATTCAGCCTACCAGAAGTTACATATGAAGGTCATTTATTCACCAGCACTGGCTTGAGGTCAGACCCATTCAAGCAAGTAGCCCTTCTTGAGATGTCAGCACCAGATAATGTTCAAGCTCTACAATGTTTTCTTGGGATTGTCAACTATTTAGGCAAGTTTATACCAGATTTCAGTGAGTTGACAGCACCTTTTTGAGAGAGCTGATATGCAAAATGTTACACGGTCTTGGTTCAAACAGCACCAGAAGGCATTTGAAGATCTTAAGCAGAAAATTGCTACCTCACCGACTTTAAAATACTACAATGTCAATAAACCAGTCATCCTTTCCTGTGATGCTTCAAAATTTGGTCTTGGTGCAGTCATTCTTCAAGAAGGCAGACCAGTAGCCTGTGCATCTATAACCCTTACCCAAACTGAAATGCAATATGCTCAAACTGAGAAAGGACTTTTGGCAATAGTATTTGCATGTTCAAAGCTCCATAATTATATCTATGGTGGGGCTATTCAGATTGAAACTGATCACCAGCCTCTAGTTACTATTCTAAAGAAGCCTATGCATTCAGCTCCAGCAAGATTACAAATAATGATTCTCAAACTGCAAAAGTACAACTTCAAAATAGTCTGTACAAAAGGAAAACTTCATTATCTGGCTGATACCTTATCCAGATCAGCCAGAAATACAATGGAATGGCTTAATGCAGATAATTTTTACTTTGATGTAACGGAAGTACATAATTTCTGTACCACAAGACTTGATGAGCTGAAAAAACATACAAAGACTGGTCCAATTTTGCAAAAGCTCAACCACTGTATTAATGTTGGATGGCCATCAAAGCAATCTAGTGTACCACCTGAAGTGCAGCCTTAGTTTCCTTAAAAAGATGAGATGTTGATGGAAGATGGCATTATTTTCAAAGGTCCTAAAATTGTTGTTCCTGCTTCCTTATGACATGAATATATCCAGATTTTGCATCATGGTCTCCCAGGTTCCAAATCTACCAAAAGAAGGTTGAGAGAATTAGTATTTTGGCCTTTTCCAGTAAAGACATTGATAAAGTACTTTCTTCTTGTTCAGTATGCAATAGTACTAAACCACAATTGCAAAGAGAACCACTTCATCTAAGTCAAGTTCCTGAACTACCATGGTCAACAGTAGCCACTGATATATTTGAGTGGAACAATCAGCATTACTTAGTATTGCCAGACTCTTATTCAAACTGGTTTGAGATTGATGTACTACCTAATCTAACTTCCACTGCTGTTATTACTAAGTTGAAACTGCATTTTTCAGTCCATGGTAGTCCACAGAAAGTTGTTTCTGACAATGGTACTCAATTTACTAGTCAATTGTTTTAGAAATTTGCAAGAGAATGTGACTTTGTACATGCCACTAGGAGTCCAGAATATCCACAGTGGAATGAACTAGCTGAACGTGCAGTACACAGTGCAAAGCAATTACTTGAGAGTTAAAAGCATGACAATACTGATGTCTTTTTGAATTTACTCAATCTCAGGAACATACCCCATAATAATATACTTGGCTCACCTGCTCACATTCTTCTATCCAGGCAAACCAGAACAACACTGCCTATTAATTCCAGTTTATTCAGGCCTAAAGCTAAGAAGAACAGAACCATTAGACCTCACTTATTCAGGAAACATTCTTTGAAGAAGTCCAGTTATGATACATTTAGCAGATTTCTTCATCTGTTGAAAGAAGGAGAGGCAGTGAGGATACAAACAGTGAAACGTTTAGACTGGATTGATCAAGTAAAAGGTATATGTACCTGGACGAGATTCTACTTTGTAGAAACTGAGAGTGTGGAATACAGGAGAAACATCTTCTTCCTGTACCAGAATCAATATAGCAGTATTGTTCCTGTGATACAGACTCTAGATCTCAGAGCAATCCAATGTTCCTGTTGCAGAACGTGTCTTAACCTCTACTGCCATTCTGATGATGTTCCTGATTTCCCTTAGGTCAAACATTCAGTATAAACGGTCCCAGTTGCTTAATCTAATTCTATATTTTATATCACATGATTTGGTCATATTTCCAGACCTAGTGTGAAATATACAGTGACCTGGACATAACTGTATATGTGCATCTAGTTACGTACAATTGCATGAGAAAGAATTATTTGTATTGATTGCATGTCAACTGATGGGGTCAATATTGCATGACTTATTATTCAAAGAGGGAGGATGTAAAACAGAGTGTGTGTACTGCATCTTTAATAAGCATTTCAGGGACTGAACTTGTATATAAATAGTAAGTACGTGTTAGCTTCAGTGCCATTTTGAGAGTGCAGCCAGAGAGTGAGCATGTACGAATAAATGTATTTATGAATATGTATAGATTTATCAAGGCTAAAGTCATTAAGCCTCACTCCTGATGTGTTTATACATAATAAAACTGCTTAAATAGAACCCGCAAAGGCTCATCTATTATATCCTGACTAGACGAGTGACAACATTGGTTTTAGTTCTTAGGGAATAACTTCAATCACAGGACAAGATTAATATAATTTTTCTGTCTATTTTGCCTCTAAAATTAGACTAGCTTTGAATAATCTCTTGCTGAAGCTGCAGTAGATAAACATCCTCTAGATACCAGAGGAGGAAGAGGGTCTCAACAGAGATGGATAACCCTTCCAGGCAAACTTATCTGCAAAATGAGGGATAGAGAATGGATTAAATGGAAACAAACTGGGGTTAACTAGTGACAGAGAAGCCTATTCTGTTTTTCATTAAATGAAACAAATTATTCCAAAATCCAAAATGTCACTGACATCCATCAGAAATAAACAAAATTAATCAGCAACCAGGAAGGCTTTTGCCATAAGGTCAAAAAGCTGATTCAACAATTCTGTTCTCATGAAATTTAATTTAAAAGATAAACTTGTTTTTTTTTTTTTTTTTGTGCCTTTATACTCTCTTCATCTTTTGGTCATGAAATAGTTTAATTCTTGCTAAGCAAAAGCATCAGGATACATAGCTTTTCATATCTACTTTTCAAATAAATAAAAGTGTTTTTAACCAGTGCAGCAATTTACAAATAGTACAAATAGCTCAAAGGTGTTCTCTATCTTAAACTTTTGATATGTACAACAGTTTTGTCTGTTTGTTTGTTTGTGTCTTTCGGATTTTCCCGGTTAGGGGTCGCCACAGCGGAACTGTGGTCTGCTAATGATTGGTAGTTGATTTTTACGTGCCGAGTTGCCAGCCCTGATGCACAACCTTCAACAAAGGTACGCCCATTCACGCATGTCTCCACGCAGAAGACACTCTAGCTGAGAATCGAACCGGACAGCATCTTACTTTGAGGCGACAATGCTACCGCAGTGATATGTACAACAGCCATATTGTTAAAACCTTTCAATTATATATTTAATCTCTGTTTGATGAGGGGTGATGTTTTAAACATTTTGAATGAGATGGATTTTTTTTGTTACAGTTCCAAAGATGTCTAGCATCTCTCTCCTATCTAAGTATTAACCTATATCTCTGCTGCCAGCCCATATAAACAATACTGGAAAAAGCTATTAGGCAGACAGTTAGTGACATTTATCACAACCAAAGGCAACTCTGTATCGATTAACACGAATACCTAAGCTCACATTTTTCTGCACTGTCTCTGTTTCTCCTCACTGAATCATTTTTCCCTAGAGTGGTTATGATTATGCCCAGCTGTGTTAAGGAGGGTTCTAAATTAGTTCATCGAAAGCTAATTCCATTGAATCTGCATTCATTGAAGAAAATATATCAAATGTTCACTTCAATAAACATTCACTTCAATGAATTAATTACCCAGGAAAATAAGGACTTGCCCAGCAATCCAACCGTCACACACGGCACAGTATTACAAACCCACACAGTTAGGGGGCTGTGCCCCCACACCCACCCTAACTATATGTACCAACTCAAAAATCAGACTACAATAGGGAAAAGGGCAAATGTCCAATGATGGCCAACTCCTACCATTCCCTGGTTAAACATTTCATTGAAGTGAACATTCATTAATATAGACCCGGCAGGGAGGATGAAGCCCTGGCTCTGAGACATATATCCTTGGTTCCAATAATATAGACCCAGGAGGGAGGATGAAGTCCTGGCTCTGAGACATATATCCTTGGTTCCACTATTATAGACCCAGCAGGGAGGAAGAAGCCCTTGCTCTGAGACATATATCCTTGGTTCCAATAATATAGACCCAGCAGGGAGGATGAAGTCCTGGCTCTGAGACATATATCCTTGGTTCCGGTATTATAGACCCAGCTGGGAGGATGAAGCCCTGGCTCTGAGACATATATCCTTGGTTCCACTAGTTGCTTGGTCACTGGATGATCCTTAAAATGCAAGATGTAAGACTTGCCTTTTCTACTTTAATGAAAAACATTTTGTTAACAGCCTTGCATATTTTTTCTGTGCATATGTAACACGTCATATTCAATTATAATACATCTTCTTCTTCTTCTTCTTCTTCTTCATCTTCTTTCGGCTTTTCCTGGTTAGGGGTCCCCACAGCGGATCACCTTGTCCACTCATGATTGGCAGTGGAGTTTTATGGTGTCGAGTTGCCAGCCCGGCGCCCAACCTTCCACAGAAGGCACACACATGCACACATTCACACCTAGTGCCAATTTAGAGTGTCCAATCCAACTGCAGCATATCTTTGGGATGTGGGAGGAAACCGGAGCACCAGGAGGAAACCCACGCGACCACAGGGAGGACATGCAGACTCCACACAGAAGGCACCCCAGCCGAGGATCAAACCAGAGAACATTCAGTTATAATACACAATACCCCAAAAATGTACATGTTTTCCAGATATTTTATTACATATTCAAGCAATATTCATAGCATTATTAGGATTTGCATTTTTATTAATGTCTGGTTCTGGTTATAGCAATGCTTACAATTTTATCATACATTTGTACTTTACTAATCTCTGTGAAAACATTTCAGAAATATTTGTTTTTGCCATTCTGTGTCTGTTATTAGATATGGCAACCACAGGTCATTTAATGATGTTTATGATAGTAACTAGGAATATGTTTCCCTTAACTAATCTGTTTTGCAATTTTAAAATGTTTTTAGGCCAGACTTCTCAGTTAATATAAAAATATACAAATACCCTTATTCATCTGACAACTCAGGTCTGTTATAATATTTCAAATTTAAAAGTCTCCATGAATGACAATAAGGAGGTCTTTTATGTGCAACTGTTTGGTCTAGTTATTTGAGACACTACTTTAATACATACTTTACTTTATTTTGTATCTAGGCATAAAAGTCGACTTTTTAAGTTGTTTTATTGCAAATAATCCATATCCTATAAACCCTCTTCTCCCATTTTTACATTGGGGTCAGGGTGTCACATCAACAGTTAACATCTTCTAGAGCCTATGTTTAACACCACCTGGCGTTTTATTGACAGATCTTGTATATTCTATTCAAAAGCTGATTAAAACTATGAATGTGGAAGTTAATGCTATCAATTTTCAGTCAGTTCCTGTAATCCCTAATGTACAGTACTTCCAAATACTAGATGACACTCAAACATCTCCCAGACTTTATATTAAGGTAATTTGCTTTGGGAATGCACTCCCATTGGCTACCTTAGTATGTATGCATTTTCAACTACTTCTTTGGAATAACAAGTTACCCTGCTTTTCAAAAAGACAATATAATTTCACAGGTATACATGAACTGTTTCAGTTTTATTGATTATGAAGTATTTCATCTGTGTGCTGTTTCAGACAATATATGGGCAGTTAAATATACAATAACACTTGAACAAACCTTACTCTGGAAATTGTTATGAAAATGAAATGTTTTTATTTCAAAACTGGTGCATTGATGATTTATATTTTTTTATAATACTTACATAAATCTACAAATTAGCTATAGTTTATAGCTGTAATGGTAAATGTAAGCCACTTGACCACACAAGTGTAGATATTTGTCATGAAAAATTTTAATCCCACTTTGGTACTTTCTGAATAATTGTTTGTTTCTTTCGGCTTTTCCCGATTAGGGGTCGCCACAGCGGAACTCCGGTCCACTAATGATTAGTAGTGGATTTTTACGTACCGGGTTACCAGCCCTGACACACAACCTTCAATGAAGGCATGCCCCATTCATGTATGCCTCCACATAGAAGACGCTCTAGCTGAGAATCGAACAGGGCAACGTCTTGCTATGAGGTGACAACGCTACTGCAGCACCACTACCGCAGTGTACTTTTTGAATAATAATTTATTGAATATGAGATACTCAACCAGCTTAGAAATGGAAATTTAATTTTATTTTTTTATTTATTTTACATTTGTTGGCCGGGATAGTCCAACTGGATGCATGTCCATTTTCAGCGGAGACCTGGGGAGAAAAGCTCCAAGGGTAAGCAGATACAGCATTGCATAATACCAACATTACATAATACAAACAGATTATTTACAGAGATTACATAAGTAAGCATGTTAAACAAGTTCCACAGGTTAGAGTTAATCCTGAGCGTAAATCAGGATTAAATTAAATTACACAGTAAACTGGTTAACAGATTTTTACACATTCTAGAGAGAGTTAGCCAGGCTTGATACAGTGACATATCCAGTTAAGTGACAAATGTTGTCTGAGTCTAGCTTTAAATTAACCTAAGGTGGAAAGTAAGGTAATATCAGCTGGAAGAGAGTTCCAGGATCTACTTACAGAGTTTGCAAAGAGAGAGTCACCGACTGTGCTATTAATTTTCTAGTCTGAATTAGTAGTTTGTTAGAGGATCGAAGCGGTCTACGATTGTTATAGGGGGTGATAATATTTTTAAGTGCAGGAGTATTGTTTGGATTATAGATGATTTTATAGGCCATAATCAGTGGGTTATACTGGATTAGGCTGGGTAGTTCAAGCCACCCAAGCTGATTTAAATTGATGCAATGATGTGTCCTAAATGGGAGCCCAGTGGCAAACCTGGCAATGTGGTTGTAGCAAATTGAGAGTTTGTTAAGGACAATCTTGTTTAAATTCCAGAGTAGAGGGGATGCATACAGAAGGGTTGAAAGAAGTTAGAGCGAGCTATGGCAATTTTAGCTGGAGGGGTTAGGAAGGCTTTTATTCTGTAAAGTGACCCTAGTTTTTTTATTTATGGTTTTGATAGTTTGGTTAACATGTATGTCAAATTTTAGATTATTATCTATGATGGCGCCTAATAGTTTTGTAGAAGGGTCAGGGGAGATTATTGTGCCATCATTTGAATTTATGGTAAAGGTGAAAGCTGTAGACCTATGTGTTGGTGAAAATAACAGCATTTTAGTTTTTTGGGATTTAGGATCTGACAACGTTCAGAAAGTCAGTTTTCTATTGTATTAAAGGTGGTCTGGGTAGCTGACCATAACTCTACTGGATATGTGGCCGAGCAAATCAAAGTAGAGTCATCAGCATATTGGATACAGCTGCCTTTTGGGATGACAGTATAAAGGTCATTAATGAAGATGGAGAACAGTAAGGGCCCTAGTATAGAGCCTTGTGGTACTCCAAGGGTGTTGGGTAGAAGGTTAGAGAGTTTGTTCTGCCAGTGGACAGCCTGCTGTCGACCATTCAGAGGATTGAAACCATTGAAGGGTTCTAGTATGTAGACAGAATGTTTGCAGGGTGCGGATTAAAAGTTGGTGATCAACCATATCGAATGCCTTGGAAAGATCCAAGAAGAGGGCTGAGGATATATAATTATTTGAAATAATTAGTTTTGCTCAATTGTTTGATGATCTTATCCTTAGAAAGCAAAACACTAATTCAAATACTATCCATGATAATAAAACATTATATTAAAAATACATATGTAATTTCAAAGCACATTTCTATTTGGCATTTTATTCGAATGACAAGAAACAAGAAAACATTTTGTTAGAATTAAAAATAAAACTTTCTATAGACTAGAAATCAGTATGAGTAATGCTTTTTACAACACTTTCCCTACTGTTTATCTATCTACTATATGTCTGATTTTGTTTAAATAATTCATCTGATTCATTTATTAAGCTGTTTAATTTATTGTGTTTTATCTGATACTCTTCTTTAGTAAGGCTATACATATATTACTTTGAGTTGGTTATTTAAGCAATAACCAACGACGTGGTATGGTATATTGAAGATTTACCCACGGAAAATCTGAAGGACAGGAGTCCTATAACACTTGTCTTGGGAAACTTAGTCAGGATCTGCTAACCTTGGAGCAGCAATTAAAAGACAGATAAATGAAAAAGTTTCATAGGGATCTAACTGACTATGAGGGTGGGCATCCTTTTTCCAGCAATAGGCAGGTGTGGTTCGAGCAAACACAAAGAAAGGTGGCCAAAAGGAAAAGGCCCAGGTCCATTCTAAAAAAGCTTTCCTCATCTAGTTATGATACTTCTGGTGAGGAATCCTTGTCAGGTTTAGAGCCTGATGTATAGCATGCCCCAGACTCTCCAACCACTAAACGAAGCAACACATCAATCCCTTTAGGGGTAGGCAAGGGGGGAGGCAGAAAACATCACAAAAGTGGACAACATGGAAGGATTGTTGAAACTGATGGCACAGAAATAGAACATAATAATGTATTGAGCATTTCATCCACTCCTTTATCATCCACCCAAGTTAAAATTTTGAATAACGGTCTTAATTTTATACCTGGATTTTATGTGTCCGAAGATACATTTGCATAAGATATTACTTAATTTTGTAGATTATTTAACCTGAGATTATTTTTTCAAACAACACCCAATCCTGAATCGCAAGATCGATTCAGAAACCACAAATCTAATTTCATGCCACCAATGCATCACAATGTGTTAATGTTTCAGAATAGCATTCTCAAAGATCTGCATTTCAACTTTAGGGAGTTCCATGCCAAATCAAACACCTCTTAAAGATCGAAATGGATACTATCCATGAACTTGAAACTAACCATGATTTGGCAATACTGTTTGCTGATAAGGGTGGGGCAGTGGTAGTACAGGATTGGGCCCAATACAACACAGAAGCTATGAGACAGTTAGCTGATAGTCATTACTATACTCATATGACATTAGACCCAACTCCTGGCTTCAAGAAACAAATCGACCAGTTTTTGACATCTGCCAAGAATGAAGGAATTATCACGGACAACACATTACATTACATCATAGTGCCCAACCCTTCTAGCCCATATATATAGTTTCTACCCAAAATACACAAGAATCTGGAAAATCCACCTGGTAGACCTATAGTTTCAGGTAGGGGTTCCCTCATGGAACCATTATCCCAGTTTCTGATACAGTATTTCAAACCATTTCTGAAATGGGTTAGGGCTCGTATATAAGGCATCATGGAATTCCTTAAAGATATCTCAGAGATGCAACTTGAGCCTGGGTGGTTGCTTTGAACCCTTGATGTTTCTGTATTGTTCACCAACATTCCTCACTGGGTGGGGCTGGAAGCATTAGAATACTGGTTATACAAGTCAGAGTTGTACCAACCGGGTTTCTACACCTTTTTATTTTGCTTAGCTCAACACGTTCTTATAAGAACGGGTTCTATTACCAGAACAAATGCTATTTACAAATACAAGGCACTGCCATGGGAGCTTCATTTGCTCCAATATATGCTGACTTATTCATGGCCCATATTGAGGAACAGCTCATCTATGACAACTCACACAATATCTAGCTAGATGAGATTGATATTTGGAGAAGATACTTGGATGATTGCTGGTTAGTATGGAGGTCGGACCCTGACAATCTTACAGAGTTTGTCAGATACTTAAATGACAACAAATGGGATATACACTTTATTGTTACCTTTGACATGAATAAGATTACTTTTCTAGATGTCTTACTTATTAGGAACAATGATCATAACCTAACATCAGATGTGTATCGCAAGTACCCACAATACAACTCCCTTCTCCATGCTACCAGCTTTCATCCTCCACATATATGTAGAAACATCCCAAAATCACAATTTTTACATATGAAATGCATATGTTTAAGTGATGCTACTTATCAGGTACATCAAGAAGACCTTACCAGTAGATTCAGGAACAGAGGATACAAAATGGGGAATATCTTTCAGGCCAGACATTGGGTGTCTAATTGTGACAGGCAAGGTCTCTTAACATATAGAGATAAGACTAAGAACAAAGATTCAACCATCCATCTGGTCATGACATATGGTAGAAACACTGATCTCCTAATCAATAGTGTCCATAGACATTGGAACATACTTTTGGCAGATAACAAAATATCTGAGTTTCTGGATGACAGATATCAATTCTCTTTCAGGAGAGGCAAGAATTTGAACTCATTCTTAAATCATTACAAACACATTTGGAGAAGTAAAGGTGATGCTATACAAACAACTCTTGTGGAGGACCAACTCAAGGGATGTTTTCCCTGTGGCCATTGCACTCACTGCAAAAGGGTGATGAAGACATGCCAGTTCAACAGCAAAAATACTGGGCAAGTATTTGATATTTTCTTTTATGCTAATTGTCAGTCTGACTGGGTGGTATATTTGGCCACCTGTAGCTGCTCTGCATTTTATGTGGGACAAACGTCAAGGCCTTTAAAATTCAGTATCTCTGAACATTTAAGTGATATCAGACACATGAAGCTCACCGATGCATTATACAAACATACTGGAGTACATAAGAATGCATCCTTCACTTTTACTGTGATTGATAAAATCATTGGACAGAGAACAAATAAATCAGGTTGGCATCAGATATTAAATAATAAAGAGAAGAAATGGATCATCAAACTGGGGGCACTGTTTTCACCAGGGCTTCATGAATACCTTTAAATGGTAGGGTTAACTGAATAATTAATTCACTTCATTTAGTGTTAAGCTATAAAAAGGAGAACAAGTGAATATGTTTTAAATGCACTGAAGAATGCTTTGTATTTTACAACCAAAACCAGTCTGTTTGGTGTCCTTTTCATGCCTTTGAGTTAATAAATATTTTTGCTACAATCTACTGGTTCTCATTTTTTTCACTGCTATATTGAAGATTTATCTATGGTTGGCATGGTTTAATCGTGAGGGTGAAGCCCAAGTGATTAAATAAAGCCAACGGTGGGTAAATTTCAATATACCACAACCACCAAGTCAGTTATTGCTATTATACAATGAGATTATTTAAGAAAAAAAAATACTTTTCCTAAATAATGTCTTTGTATAATGGCACATTACTGTTCTTCCGTGGCTGGCGGTGCACTGCTTTCTCGTGTTGATGTACTGCGCATGTGTATGGAACTTGCGTTCCCAGGCATACCCAGTACATCAATGCTTTGAAAAGAAAGCAATGGAGAAAAGAAAGTCTTTGTTGCTCTGTTTTTGTTTTCTTTTTCTTTTTTTAATTAAAAAAAAAACTTTAGGGCAGTTTAGGGGTAGGAGAGAGACAGCATGGAATAAATACAAGGGATATCAGGTACATGTATTTAATTTTAAATAACGTACTTGATTTCCCAATTATCCTGTCCAAACTGCCTCTCTGGTATGTCCAGAGTCGGGGCTAAAGATTTTATTTTTATTTTTTAAGAAATAAAAATAACATTTAAACAATATACCAATGGAAAGAAGTCCGGGTGACCAGATCTTTTTCCATTGGTATATTGTGGGATTTACAATGGGCACGCTAGTTGGGCTGGCCAATCAGAGTGCACGTTTTTGAATATTAACGGGTAGTCATTGTATAATTACTGTTAATCCATGTACAGTTGTTTAGAGAAAAATTGTTAAAATATATTTTGAAAAAATTTTAGAATTGCACCACTTTAGAAATTTTATTTTACATGAGTCCCATCACTGACAAGATGTCCTACACTTCTGTATCCATTCAGAATCATGAAGTCTTGACACTGTCATGGCACATAGTACAGAATATTACTTCACACAGCTTTTCCAATGCTGGACATAATGATTTCCATCATCTTGTTCACATGAGATTATTGCAGGATCATTATTTTGGCCTTATTCCCAGAGTAGGGCAAAATGTCTTCAATATGGAACTTATTAAAGAGTAGACTATTAAGTTATCTAATGTTTTTGGTAGTCAAAATTTGAGAGTTTGTGAAAATTATTGAGGTAGGTAAGATACAAAAAATACATTATTCATTAATCTGTGCTAGCAGATAATTTGCATCATTAATGAATCATAATAACCTATATTAATATCTGCCCAAGCTGCCTTTCTGCTTCAAATATCTGAACTTTAACAGCAACTGTTTTGATAACATTGGGTTAACACAGCATAAAGTTGCTTAAGTGTTTTGTACATTGGAATGTATTCTTTTAAGCCATATGTTTTCCAAGCATTGTTGATCGGCAGCTTAAATAGATATTTTTTTGTGAACTCTGGAATGAATAACCGTGTTTTCCAACAAAAGATCTGCTCCTCTTCTTGGCATTGTAAAGTTGTCCTTAATTTGTCATACCTCATTATGATTTCTACATGCAGATGTGTGCCATATATTTATTATACAAAACCATTTTAACACCTTCAGCAATACTAGATTTGTCTGATTTTCATACTCTGTTTCCTCAGTCAGTGCCTCTAAGACTGTGCACTGATTTGTTACATTGATACAATCTTTAGCTTACTTGCTATACTGATCCACCACTTCTACAGTCTGCTACACATGACTTGGCTGCTATATAACCTGGGATTCAATAAACTCTGTGTAGGCTGTGCATGGAGGCTACACAGAGTTTATATGTGTGCTTGATGGCGTGCTGCGAGCAGCGATGCACACCACCATGCAATGGAAATTCATGCCACATGCCCCATTTAAGCAAGGTTTCATGGCTGGCAAAGCCATGTAAGTGATCATGGGTAGCAATCCTGTTTAAAGCAGAGCACGTACAGTCCATGCTTTTGCACAGAATGCCACAGTGATCATCAGGGCTTCAAAGAGAGCTCTCAATCTCTTAGTTCAATGCATCTGTACAAAGGCCAACATAATGCAGGGGCAATAACCTAGAAATAGGGACATATTTGACATAGATGCCTTATTAAAATGTGGTAGAGGTATGTGTGTGGAAGGATTTGAAGTATGAAACTCAAACATACCTCTCAACCTCTTAGAGCAAAAAATCTGGACAGAGACATAACTAATAGGGGACAAAGGCCCAAAGGCAGGGACAGATGTTTAATATTACCCTTACAAATTTGTTTATCAAAGGTGGTAATTTATTTGGCCAACTGCCTTGATTGCCCAACATTTTATGTGGGCAAAACTTCAGTGCAGTATATATAAACACTTGTATAGCATAAGTAAGAGAAATGAAAATAATGCCATTTATAAACACTTATCAGCTAGACCCACATTTTAATTTTATTTTGCTATCTTAGATCAAATTCTAGTTAATCCTAGGGGTGGTGATGAGAAAATTCTTTTAAAAGAGAAGGAGATTAGGTGGCAGTTAAAAGTGAATGCATCCCATACTCCAGGGATCAATGCGAATATTTCCCTTCAACCTATTTTAAAGTATAAGTCTGTCTAAATATTATAATGGGATTTGAGAAATACATAATTTATAAGAATTTTATTGAGTATATTTATTTAAGATATACATTTTTAAGTATTTAAGTTGTATATATTGTGTTTATATTTTAAGAGTTCACATGTCTATTTGTATATTAATATAAAAAAACTTTTATTTTGGTGCCCCCTTTAAATTAAGTGTGCCTTTGGTCTGTTTGTTCTATCTTGAGTAACTAATTTGGTTGATTAATTGTTTTATAATAATTTAATTGGTTTGTGTGTATTGTATAAAGCATTTTATTAGATGTAGTTTCTGATAATGATGCAGTCCATGTTCCTGTGGATGAAAGCACTTAATCCTTGTTTTAATAATAAAAAGTTATGGTTTTACATTTGTGGTGGTCCAGCTCACTGTGATAAAGGTGGTACACTTCAGCTACATATCACTGGAAGATGTGTAGGGAGGCACATGAAGAAGACTGCATTGTTCTCAGTTATTGGAGTGATGAAGGTTGGGAGCTATGAAGGTATTTTGGCCTCTGATGTGGCTGTCCTTCACATACTCAGTACTTGTGTTACATACAAGAGAGTAGTCAGCACTGTGACCATATGCTGATGGCCGTTCCACTTACCATCTACACCAGGACACAGGTCGCATAATGATTGGTCTGATTATAGGGATTAATGTCCACATTATACTTGGATTGTGTGTTTACTTTCCTGACTTAAAAAAATCCCCCCATGTTTTCTTGTCTTTGCAGGTGTTGTCATGGCTGTGGCAACAATATTTGGTATGTGTGGATACTGTCTGTATTATACTATATCAGAGTTGATTACTGACAATCTGTAGCCCTTCAGGCAACTGTTTAAATGCATGATATGTATGTCGTCTGCAATGTCCATCACTTAAATAATGGACAAGAAAGGGCCTAGCAGACATCCTTGATGTACAGAAATAAAACGACAATACTCAGTGGACCAAACAAAGGCAAAGGCACATACAAAACTTTTATTCCACTCTCTAGCGCTTTGGTGCAACCACCTTCCAGGAGTAACAAACAACATTTAACACTCTTCATACATTTATATAAAAAAACCTTGATGTACAGACTTGATCAGTAGACCGGAGATATAGTCAATTCACACATTACAACATAGTGAGATGCTACATATCTGATGCACTAGTCTTTCCACTTGGTGATACAGCTGTTTATGACAATATATGACAGTGCTGATAGAATACCTCAGTGTGGATTTGCATCAAATGCCTTGGCCTGGTCAGGTTCCACAAGATAATACTGTTTTCATTATGGATACCATCAATGACCTCTTTGAGGGTATCCATCAGATGTAATGGACTTGATGTAGGATTGACAACTCACACAGATGTGTTGCACACTGCTGGAATATTACTAGTGTCCATTTAGAAGAGGTCCATGATGACATGTTGATATACCTCACAGTTGAGAGTCCAAATGCCTCTATACATACAAGCATCAGGTGTTGTCTCCCCAACTTAGATGGGTACATGTTGATGTACACCCTTTTATGGCAACATAGCCTGTGTAGAGGGTTTTCTGACGTGTATTCAACCATATCAGGAAGGTGTGTGTACTGAGATATGCCACAGGTGATCTATGATGTTGTCACAGCCAAATGATTCCATCTGATAGTCCTGGATGAAGGTAAGACAGTGCATACTGTCTGTCATGATCTGGTCTAGGGTTTTGACCCAATTCCTCACTCAGGTATCATTGAGAAAACCTCCCAGCTGAGGATTAATTGGATCACTGACAGAACACATACTGTGAAAATCAGTGAATCAACCCATACTAGTAGGGCTGTCACCACTGGTGTTTGGCCCTTCACTATTTGGACTGTACTTCTCAACAGTTCAGACTAAAGTATATGGCCTTTGCTTTACCAGGTTTGCTGATTCTTGCATATTGGGTGCAATCACTGAGTCCACCAATGATGATAACATACTATAGAAGGAGCTAACACAGACAAATGATTGATGACAAAGGCATACAGTCTTCAATGAAATGCATAAATGTGTCTTTTTATGTTGTGCATCTCAAAAGTGGAATTCCATGTTAATCACAGCATTGACAACAGTCCTGCTATGCTGAAACTCAGTGATGCAAGCATTGGGAGCACATGTAGATAGCAATCTGAACTTTGACTACCAAGTGTCAACACTAGTATTGAAAGTCTATGTTATGCCCATCATATGTCACCTCATCAGAACACTAATAGAGTATAATGCTCTCTTTTGCATGAACCTCACCAGGCACATGCAGTAGATGGAGAGACCACAGGACTTTCTCATAAAGAAAACACAAGGCCTACATGCCATGCCATGATGTATGTGGATAGATAAAAAGCCACGTCACCATAATCTGTCTCATATAGGATGAGATGACTTCTGCCTGGCCTCCAGGCTGGTCTCTGACCCTGCACTGGTGGGAGTACTGCACATCTACAAATCTGATATAGCTGATGACATCAGTAGTTTCTGTTGAGGAGAATATAGCAATAACAGTGTCCTGCATGCTGGTATAAAAGGCTCTCTGCAATGTCAAGCAAGATCACACACACACACACACACACACACACACACACACACACACACACACACACACACACACACACACACACACACACACACACACACAAGGTTTAACTGCAGTGAGAACAGAGTCCCTACCTAAGTACACAGACTACAGAACTCAGTACTGTATGCAAGCACCATGCCACAAGTCTGACTTATATAAGACTGCAAATAAGCTTATAGTGGATGACATCAGCAGGCCATGTTGGATAGAACATGTTCAGAGGGCTGAATAGGTTCATAGCTTTATAGGTTCATAGGAGGTTACTAGCCTGATGACCTTATGGTGTTTACAAGCCTAGCTGTGTAAAACACACTTTTTGAGCATAGTTAGATGACCATTGGTAGCAGAATGATTTTGTGAGCAGCACTAACTGGATCTGTCCATGAGGAACATAGGTGTCATGCCACAGGTGAATTTAAAATCAACCATCCAGTTGTCAAGGTTGCACTTGAATAGGTTCAATGAGGATCACTGCTTCATGCACACAGTGAGAGCCTATTACAGAGGAGTGTCAATCAGTGGGAGATATATCTGTCTCCCTAGCTTGTTCTGTTTATGTCACAGCCTAGGTTGAGATTGCTGGAGCAACTTATTCTTGTCCCATTTGATTTGCAGATGACAATCACTTCCAGTAGGGCAGGGTCTGAGACTACTTTGTAGGCCAGGCATAGGTCATCTCTCAGCAGCCTGTACTATGCTGAGTACAGTGACATGTCTTTCGGTCTTTCCATGTGTGTCATACTTTGGAGGCCCTGGATTTTCCCAGTCGCAAACATTTGTGTTTTCTCCATTTGCTGTAGGTGTCTGGTGAGGTACAGCCAGATGGGAGCATTGTACTCAATTAGTGGTTTGATAAGGGTAGAGTACAGCAGAGCTATGACCTCCTGGTCCTGGATGTGATGGTCTTATTTATGAGATGCACAATTCAGAATGTGTGTCCCACCACTATGGGCACATGGTGATTGAAGTGTAGATAACTATCAACATGTGTTCCCGAGTCTCATAGCAATGTATTTGGGCTTAGAGGGGTGCTATTTATATCATAATTAGCAGGGGTACTTCATTGCCAAAGGAACAACGAGGCATTCTTTGCTATATGGTTCAGTCCATGAGTTGGCACCAATCATTTGTCTGTGTCAGCCCCTTCTGTAATATGTTACCATCACTGGGAGACTTTATGTGACTGCTTCCAGTTAACAGTCATCTGCAGACTTGGTAAACCACAGGCCATCTATCATTGCCTGGGCTTCATAGAAATAGTTTCTAAACAGATGAGTGCCCAGCACAGATCCTTATGGCATTCCACTAGCAAGTGGTCTAGTGGTGGAGGTGCAGTCCCCAACTTTGACAATGTGTGTTTTGTCAGTGAGCCAGTTGGCTATCCATCTAGTAGTATATGGGTTAATTCCCAGATGGGAGATTTTTTGTATGATAGATAAATTGGGGATAGTGTCAGAGGCCTTGGATAAGTCATCAAAGATGGTATGACCTGTTATCCGTCTTCCAGGTCTTGGGGTCAGTATCAAAGAAGTCCACTATGTTTAAAAAGCAAGACCTGCCCTTGACAGAACTAACATGGGTTTAGTCAAGTGTGTTGAAGGTCACCTATTTCTATGTAGCTAAGGTCCATGTTAATTCCTTCCCTAGCCTTGCAAATAAGGCTTTTTTGGCTAATCGGTCAATAGTTGTAGTTCTACATGTTATGAGATTGATGTGCATTGCACATCACACAACACTGGATACTAATTTCTGTAGCGTAGGTGATACATGTGTAAAAAAAGTACTGAGACACCAGGGCTGTAGTGCTTTGGGTGGACCCAGCACATGGCTATATTGTAAATATGTGACATATTGTTAGATAGGTTCTTCAGTTTGTTATGTTTCCCCATTTAGTTTCATGTTATAAAAAAGAAATGGACAGTACATAGCAAAAATTCATAATCACTTTTACATTTCCACAGCTCAGCAAGTAGAGGGTTTGTGTGATGTTTGCCTATGCAAGATACACATTTCTAATACTATTCATGTTTGCACATAGCTAAGCAATGCGCAAATGTGAGTCACATTGCTAAAGTCAGAGTTAGTATTGAATGTATAAAACACACGAGCTGCTTAACTGACTCTGTGGCAGCAGGTGTAAATGCATTGACACATTTCTTTTTGAGCCCAGATGATACCGGGCTCAAATCCAGGTGGATCTAACACTTTTAAATACCTTTAAATAAACATTGATAATGCAATGCCATGCATTCTTTACAGTACATGTCGATGTCTGTCGGCATAACTCAGTGGGTTTAAACAGCATTGCACGGAGGTAACTGCAGCATTTTGCTGCCACTCACTGTTGCTGTGAATTGGTATGTGATGTGCACCTCCACCTAATCTGGAGCCCAAAAAGTGAAGAGATCCATTGCTTTTCTGCTACTTATCTGTACTGTGTGTGATTGTATTGTTTGACCAGATTAAAGTGGTGAAAATGGGGTATACAGTAAAGTGGTGAAATGGGGAGCAAGCAGGTGTATGAACAAAGGGAAAACATTACAGGAATGTGCATAAGGGAGGTAGGAAAGAACCACAGCTATTCATTTCTTTAACAGTGTAAACCAAAAATATTAGCAGAACATTAACTGAATTTGGACTTTTACCACACAAAGAGGGATGACAACAATGCAATCATATTGTGTAGTGAATTGGACTACATCAAGTGTGTCAAGAAGACATGTGCAAAATGGAGAGCTATGTATGGAGCATTTTTTTGTAGGACAGGTGCCTATTTATTTTTTATTTCAGAGAGAGAGGAATGTTGGGGAAGAGATGTAGGTATGTCTATGTGAGGTAACTTGGGCAGGTGAGGACGCAATTGCAGACAGACAAGACAAGAGAGAGGGATGTTGATGGATACAAAAGGTTGGGAGACACCATGATTGGTGTGAAGAAGGGTACAATCCAGGCCTATGACCATCAAGCTTGGAGACAGTGAGAATGGAGTCCTAATCCACTGGACTGTCATCACTGTCACCTTACTCTATTGGTGAATGGAGTGCTTAATGTCTCCCCCTCCTCCTAGCGAACATAAGGGACAGCAGCCTCTCCACCTGGTATAGGTATGCACCAGTGATGCCATGTACCACCCTGTGTACCATTAATGTCAACTCACTGCAGGTGATGAAATCACCTCCTCTGCCAGTGATCCTGGAGAGTACCACTGGATCAATCTCTGGGGCAGGAATATCTTAGGGTACAGGTAGTGCATGGTCAGCAGAGGCAGTGCTGCCATATTTGCCCCCAGATCTGCTGAGCATCAGTACTGGAGCCAGTGGAGTAGGGGCAGGCTGATGTATTGGGGCTGGCCTACCTTGCTGTGCTGGGGAGCATTTAGTGATGTGGTACACATGTATGATGACAATGGAGACATTTTGATGATGCATAATAAAAAGAAAAAGAAAAAAGAAAAGAGAAAAAGCAAATACAATAAAAAAAATTAAAAAAATAAAATAAAGGTAAAGAAAATAAAAAAGAGAGATAAGGGTTGGGTGAGAGAAAAAAAGGGATAAAATTAGTACCACCTTATGTGACATACAATGCATTGCTACAATTATACAACTCTATTATCTTAAGTTCTACATTTAAGTATGCATCCTAATAGATACACGCTATATTACAGATTGCTGCAAACTATCCTTGAAATGTGCATATATTGCAAATATATAAGTTCCAGTTATACAGATTACAGTTTACAGCAGGCCATTTGTGCCACTGGTATAGCGGTTTTAATTTAATGTAAATATTACTGAAGAAATTATAGTACTGTATAGTTGTGAATTGTGTTATTTGAACCCAAAACCTCTGACTAAAGTCTAATATTGGACTCTTCCAATTGGTTTGTGCTACATACTAATGCATACATACCTGCTTTCACAGTTGGGATATACATGCTCAATTTGATACAACTTTATGAAATAAAATACCAAAAAAGCTATTTTTAACTTTTAATGATACAGTAACACTTCTCTTCTGCTGCATGCATACCACTTGCTTCCCTCAGTCTCTCCAATCACGTTTTGTAGGCCCAGACATTGAACTACCAATCACTGTCGGCTGGGAAAAGAATAGAAAAGAATAAAAGAGCATTAAGCATACTAGTCTTACCTTTATTAAGCTTTTTACGTCTTACAAGTACTGTCTTTATTTGATACTTACACAGCTGTGGTATGTCCACAGTCCAAATTCTTCCAACCAGTGGATGAGAGTATCCCTCTTTCTCCAGTGTTGGTCATCAAAATGATGCCTACATTGCTGGACAGTGCACAGGATAGCAATGGCACTGGACACAGCCTGGGCTAAACTATTCTATGACTCAGATCTGTACTCAGAGCCAGAATAGTCCCACTGCAGAAGCCTTCAGCTGTGGTGCTTTACCAGTAGTCCAATAAATATCCTGGACTCCCGGACTCACCACCTCTGTGCCCTAAACATGACACCTTCCCTACTAATGCCAGCCATGTCTACCGGCAAACCTAGAACAATGCAGACTGATGCTTTCCCGCCAATTCCAGTTATTGCACTGGGAGTGCGCACACCCAAGTCAAGCAAGGAGGAATTAAATAATTGAAATTGGAAGGTTAGTCTGACCCTTAGCCTTAATTTGAGGGGTGTCTACTGATGAAGCCTGGAAATATATATATTGGAAATTGAAAAGTAAATATTAGGTGACTTAGGTTTGTAGACATGGACTGGGGGCATAAATGCAATGACCTGACACATTTGTTTTTAACTTTGTACACTGAGAAAATTGATTTTTACAATGTGGGATTCAAAACTTGACATAAGGGGAAAAATATTTTCTTCCACAGTGTTGTTTTTTTTTATCTTTGCCACAGAAGAAATGCTGCTCAGACACAGGAATCATACATAAATACAGGTGATAATTTGAGCTGTTACACATGTATTTGTGTGATCTGACAAGGTTATTTGATATAGATCCAGCTGTGTATGTGTCCAAGGCAAATTTGAAGCCCATGCACATCCAGATAGCAGAATTATACTTATCGAACTTTAGTACATGGTATATCCTCAGTCATACATCTGAAAACACAATAATGGTGTCTCATCTCTTATACATATAATTCATATCAGCTATACTATCTAAAGTGTTATAAGTGAGAGTGAATATAATGTGAAGTGGAACAACATTAAAAGTGTATGGAATATCCTGTATTAGAACCCAAGACCATGTGTATGGCAGTTCTACACTTACACCTGTTTCCAGAAGAAAGTTGAAACAACACTTGTCTTTGTTTCAGCTCATTGCTATAAACTGCATTCTCACAACAGTAAAAAAAAGTTGCACACCCTGTATTAGAACCAAGGACCAACTGTACTCTAGCCCTACACTTACACCTACTGCCAAAAGACTAGTTATATGACATTCCCTAATTTACTAATCATTCTTAAGGTCTCTATGTTAACCCCAACCTCACTTAGTCAGTTTGTGCCGTGCCCAAAAGAATTTATTGAATGTATCTGGTTTCTGTTTTTGGCTGTCTGGGTCTTATCTGCTTCTTGGGTGTTCAGGTTGTCCAGTTTGTGCACTGCTTTGCTTTGTGCAAATGAAGTAAGCACAGCCAAACCCACCATTCATTTTCTCTAGTCTCGTGATTGTGCTACAGGGCACATCATGCAAACACTAGCCCCTCCCCCTCCAAAAAAAAATAAAATAAAAAAGCATCACAGAAAAGGGAAAAAATACAACAAATGGGCAAGTAGGTGAAATGAGGAAAATGAAATCTATGACATACACACTAGAAAATGATGGTTCACAAGAGATATGTCAACATAGATCTGTATTTGAACTCTCACTCCAGTGAACCTTCAGAACACAGGATGGATTCCGATTCCTCTTTGCCACATAAATAACCTTGTAGCAAGGAACTGAAATCATTCTGCACACAACCAACTGCAACATCATCTACAGTAATATGAAACCATACAACTGTTATTTGTACATTTATTATTTTTGGATGTAGTTCACTTAGTAATCACACAACCTGTTTTGATTACTGCTTGGAAGTATACAGCTCTGTCTTACCTCTCTGTGCTTGTTGGCCATTCTTCAGTTATCTGACCAGTAATCTGAGACATGCAGTATGTAAGCCATTCTATATCATTGGCCTTAAAATGTGTGAGGATATTAACTGGAAATAATATCATATGCAGTTGCCAACAAATGAAGGACAGGTTGGATGTTCATGATCACAACCTGGAATTGTGTGCTGCTTACTTACATTTCCAGCCTTACATCTAACACTTTGTAGGTCTAAACTAACACACCCACTGCATGTAAGGCAGCCTGCAGTGCTGTTGTGTTTTCCCTCTCCCAACCAGTAATCATTCACAGTTGCACTCCATTAAAAACAAACACTGAGGCAGTGCCTGCACTATGCTTGCATCTCCTACACAAAACCAAGTATTTGGGATTCAGCAATTCTAATCAGTTCACACCTCATTTGCATCTTCACCATGCTAACAGCCCTGAATCTACACCATATCAAAAAAGCAACAGTGTAGCTAGGCAAATTGAATGTGAGGTGACTTTTTTACGTGGAGAAAACTGAACATATGCTATTACTTTGGGATATACCTGCACAGAGGATTGCTGAACTTCAGAAGGTTATGCTTGCATTTTGTCAGCTGCATACTGCATATGCTGGAAAGCAAGCAAGAAAAATCTGAAGTAAATATGTTCGAAGATGTAAATATTCAAAAATTAAAGCAAAAATCTCCTTAGAGAAGATTTCTGTTTTCTGCACTGTAGTGCGATCTCAGAGTTGGTATATATAAAAAGCAGGGTTGTGGGGGGGTGCAGGGGGGAACCCCCCCTGCTTAAAATGTTCAAGTAAGTTTTTCCATTTTTTTAATTTTTTTTGTTTTATTTTCAAATGTTTACAACTTCGAACATATGGTGTCGACCATATACCATTCGATGTAAGTATTCAATAACGTAATATAGACCCTGTTTGTCAAGGCATTTCACAGGTATACGTGATTGCCAATACCTTAAAATGGAATGCTGTGTGATAAATATGTGTAAAGTTTCAAAGATGGTTTATTAGCAAAATGTGTCTTTTTTTTTTTTTTTTTTTGGTGGGATCAAAGCTATGTTTCTGTTATGGCACAAACAAGAATATGTTCCTATTGTTACTCTCCTGTTTTTGCATCTAGCCTGTTGTTCACATTTCACATCTCTAGACTGTTTTACATTTCTCCATTGGGTAATACTGAAATGCTACCTTTTCTGTTTTATCTGGGAACAGTTATTTTGTAGCTATGTGAAACAGATGTGTATTATCCTTCTGTTGTCTTTTAGGACACCAGCCATGTCAAGCCTCGAAGACCACCTTTCACTGATGCTGAAAATCAAGTGATAGTTGATGCTTTCAGGGAACATGGTGCATTCCTGCATGAAAGCGGATGGAGAGATACGGCACAGAATGCAAATATGGCACCAGATGGCCATAGCAGGACATATGAGCAGGTGCGTCATAGGACCACTGACATGATCACATCTGGATGGAGGAGAGCAGCTGTAGTTAGCCATGATCAGATGGGTAACAGGGTGGGGCCTGCTATGGAACCACTAACATCAAATGAAGAGTTTCTGTCCATGGTCAGGGATCCAGACAGCTCCTATGAAAGTGCAAAACAGCATGTACTCATCATCAGGACAACAGTTTCAGGAACAGCAAGAATGTCCCAGGAGGAGCTTCCAGATAGGCTTTGGTATCTCAATAGTTGAATACTGTTGCATAGTAAAACAATTGAAATCAATATCTTACTTCTCTGTCACAAGAATTATTTTTTTTTTGGGGGGGGAGTTGAAGATTGCATCAATTACCAACACATTCTGATTGATTAACTTTGGCTGTAATTGTCAGCCAAGTTCTTGTTGAAAGTATAGTTAATGACATATAAAGGGTTAAAAGTATTACACCCTGTGTTACTGTTAATTGTAATAATATTGCCTTTACCTTTTGCTTAACTTCTTCCAAGATCATCTGGCTTGCAGAGTAGAATCTCATCTGCAAATGTTAAGCCAAACATTTTTATGTCAGTACTGATGAGCAATTTAAAGAAATATTTTAGTGTGTGATGTTGAAGTCAAGACTGTTGTGTGTATTGCTGTACTATCTGTAATAATGACACCACTGTTAGTTTGTTAGCATATACTGGACTATAGTAGTGTAGCTATTAATGCTTTCCTCTGTTGCTTTTTATCACTGGTGATCCTGACAGTGTAAGTGTAGGAACCTCTACCAACTGATATCAGTATATCAGCAGACACTGATGATGAAGGTGGCCAAACAGAGGCACAGTTGGGGGTACAGAGGTTGAATGTGACACTGAGGTTGACATACAGCCATCCTCTACAATCCCATTGGACACAGCCAGCATCCCTATGCCTATCCATTGCAGTGAGCCTTCAGCTATTCAACACATGGAGGGTGAGGCCATTGATCAGGGAAGTGTGGTTACTGTGGCTTTAATGCCTGTTGACTCCGACCATAGCCAAAGTGTTGGTGAGGTTCCATGCAGGAGGGTTGTTAGCAGTGCTCAGTGGAGGCCTGCTGTCCCTCCTCCATCTGATCCAGATGTCTTTTCCACTGCACTCAATGTTTGTGTAAGACCATCATTAAGGCACAGACATGTTCCCATAAGCACTCCAGATAAATGCTCAGTGTTGTAGATATGACACAGGCTGACATGTGTGACTGCCTCTACCTTGTTGCTGATTCAATGGATCAGATAAATGATAAGTTGGAATGAGGAGTGTCAGTGATGGAAGGAGGGGTGTCTGTCATGGAACAAGCAGTGTCTGTGATGGAACATCTGCTGGGAGGGGAATTATGACATCCTTGTGGGAGTACGTCAGCCATATCATTTGCTGTTAGCAAATGTGGCTGTGCCCAATAATACTCCCATAGTGGCAGTATTTCCATTGCTCCTTCAGTGGGTGACCTATCCACACCCAGATGTTGCAGGCCATGGGATTATGATCCTGGGCGTCCTTGTGATGGCAGCTCATCCAGCAGACAACAGTCATGTTTGAGTAGCAGCAATGCATCTGACCATGGATAAGGATGTACCAGTGCTATTCATGCTCCTGACAGAGGGAGTTCTCATGGTTGGGGATGATAACAATGAACTCCCACCTCTACCATGCATGTCTCACACCTGTCCAATATACCAAGACGTAGAGCTAGCACAAAGCTTGGCTGTATTCATTCAGACACTCACACACCAGTTTCACCTGGAGGACACCTACAGACAGACACACAACAGTTGCATATTCAGTCTTGCAGCTTAAACTCATTTTGTCTCACTGGCCATTTGATTTATTTGAATGCCTGCCTGTTTCTCTTTCTTACTCACGCACATTTGCTAACCATTTGTGTCAGCCTAGGCTTCCTGCCCCCCCCCCCCACAAAACACCCTTTGCAAGTGATGACAACTGTGGCATATCCCTATTTTCTATCTTTTGAATGCAGTGATGCATAAGCTTTGTGTCTTATGCTCAGGGTGTATAGCTGACTTAGTGTTTAGTTTATCTGCATTTGGGGTCTTGAACTGGTAATTGTACCTTTGACTTATATTGGCCTTAGAAAGTTAGACAGTTGATACCATCAAAATGTCCCCACTTCATTGTGAATGATCTTGTGAGAGGTGTGAAGTTTGAAACTGCAATGTGTATCATTACTAATGTCTCTCTTTAATGCTTTTCCAATACAAATGTAGGTTCTAAACTGAGGGCATGCAGGGATCATCAGTACTTTTGAGAGGTATGGCTGTGCGAATCTTTGATGCCTGAGGTCTACTACTTAATAATAGACACATATCAGTCTAAGTCTTGGCTGTCTAATGTTAGGAACTTTTCTGTACAAATATCTCACCTTTTACTTGCTTACAGTACCAAGTAATGAAATACAAGGATATGCCACTCATTCATATTTTAGCACACTACATTCCAGGTTCAAGACTTACCTAGTAAATGCAGCAGTTGCAACAAATTTAGCTCAGGGTTGACTCTGATTCAAGCAGTACACAGTCAATACATTGGGAAGTAAAGGCCGTAAGACTTGCTTGGCATCAGTGTTACTATATGTACATGCATAGGACAGTGATGGTGAACCTATGACATGAGTGGCAAAGGTGACGCACGCCACAACATTTTGGGTGACAAGCCGGCAGTCACCAACACCCGAGTTACCAAAGACACTTCTTCTGCATTTGTTGCTCATGTGAAGTGCACTGAATTAATTTGTGCCAAGAGCTTTTGACACACCAAACCCATAAGGTTCACCATTACGGGTCTATATCATAACATCGAAGTTCTCTAACATCGAATGTTATTATATCGATCCCTAAACACCGAAGTGTGAAAACAATGAACAGTCAGCATAGCAATTTTTTTCCCAGGGAAAGAATTTGCTATTCCGAGAAACATACACACAGCACAAACACACAAAAAACAGCCATCCACACACATACACTTAAAATCCTACACCTAAACTAAACTTTACATACAGTACTAGCTATCCACTTACCTTAACTCAACCCTAACCCTATGGTCCGTCACTATCGCACACTTACCTGAACCGCTCCCTAACCCTAACTCACCTAACCCGCCCCTAACTCTAACCTATACACAATCGCACACTTACCTGAACCTGACCCATAATGCTCCAACATATTGAACGCTGAAAACAGTGAAGTCACAGCAACAGCCCACCAAATTCTTTCCCTGGGAAAGAATTCGATGTCCTGCATCTTTGCTGCTTTCAGCATTTGACATTACGGGTTCGATATTATAACATTCGATGTTAGAGAACTTCGATGTTATAACATAGACCCCACCATCACTGGCATAGGAGGAAAGTTTTAGGCCCTTAGGTGGTTAGTGAGTATGCTATGTTGTCTCTTAGCCAATGCAAGGGCATATTGAACATGCCTACATCTGCCTACACCCAGAGCAGTTGGTGATTCCCCTCTGACTCCTCATCTGTGTGTGGCAGTGGTGACCTGGGCATTGGTAGTGGGATGTGTGCTGCTTCCCCTTGCTGATTCTGCTGAAGCTGTTTTCTCAGGATGATTTTGTGCAGCATGGCACATACTGTGAATATTTCAGTACATGTCCATGAAATGTACCGCAGGGCTCTCCCAGATGTAGCTAGGCACTGGAACCATGACTTCAGCCACCTAAACACATGATCTCCGAGGGCAGCAGGCAAACTGAGGGCAGTGCCAGACACAGTATAGTGAATTGGGCTGATGTGACCAGATGATTGGTACAGCACTCTTGGGTAGCATCTACCAGGAGGGCATATGGTAGGGCATTATATGATTTTGATAAATATATTTTACAGCTGCCTGAGGAGGAGGGAGTTTGGTCAGAGGAAGTATTATTGCAATACTTTTGAGTAAAAATGAGAATGAACTGTTATAACATTCATATACTGATACTTATACTTTAAAATGCACACGCCTCCAATGTGATTGACCAATCACCCTATACAATTCATTAATTGCTCTAGAAATTTAGCATCTAAAGTTATGTAATGAAAAAAACCTATTAAACTCAACTATAAATATTAAATGTATTTTGACTAAACAATACAAACTTGGTCAATCACATTGGAGGCATGTGCATTTTAAAGTATAAGTATCAGTATATGAATGTTATAACAGTTCATTCTCATTTTTACTCTGAAGATGCCCTATATTGTAAAGGGAGAAAGCGCTTACTATTGTCTTTGTTGGTCTTATCAGTTTCATTAAAGGGGTTGTGATGGTCTACCCTGGTTCAGTTTTTTGTTACCAGTTCATCATCTTTTTGTGATTTTTACTCATATTATTGCAATACTTGTCTCGGGCTTGGATGTATTATAAGGTTGTGCAGTCAGTTAAGGTAGACCTGGCTGCAATCAATATATTTGCAAGGGTGGCAGGGTTACATGACTTAAAGTCCTAGAATGTTGGGGATATGTTGAAGGGATGGGGCAGAGTGGCTGGCATGAATATAGATAACAGATGGCCATTGACAAGACAGATTTTGATAGTTTTATTGCGGGCTTTAGCTTTGGTGGCTAGTGATTCAGGTGATTATACTTTGTGGATGACCTTGAGCTTGTGAATGTATTATGGAACATTTTGGGTGTCAGAATTGTTAGGTTTACTTGTTTAGGGGGACATCATGATGGGGCGGTGCACATTTGGATGCGTAGATCTAAAACTGGATCAAGTAGGGAAGGGTACGCAGAAAGTGCTTTGGAGAGATAGGAATGATTGGTTATGTCCAGGGGGGTTGAGCTAGGAAACTACTGGGGACTCATCTGGGGTGTCCTCAAGACCTGGTTTTCCCATCAAGAGCGGGTAAGGTGATTACAGGTAATCAATTCATGTATGGGATGAGGAGGGCTTTTCACTGTATGGGTTTTTTGGGAGAGAGGATTTCCACTCATTCTCATTTACACAATAGGTAGGGCTTTGGATTTAGTGAGCGAAGGTAGATCAGTTGACGTCATTAAGAGGGTGGATTGTTGGTCTTCAAATGCTTTTTTGTCTTATATTTGGTAACTGGCAAAAGAAGTTGGGTTACTATTAATTTTTTTTGTTAGGAAAGGAGATTGTCATCCTAGGTCATTCATATATTCATTGGGCAGTGTAGAGGGCTGCATTTAGGACTGATGGCAATCAATTGGGCTTGCATCACTTCTGGTGGAGAATCAGATGGCATGGCGTTAGATGTCTTAGGAGGAATCAGATCATGGATGAGTTTGCATTTATACAGTCATGAATGGGGCTTCTTCGACTAGTGCTGGTTCAGCTGGCAGGTAATGACTTGAGAGTAATTCTAAAATGGCAATTGGTATATCGGATAAGGAAGGATTTGCTTACTTTGAAGAGTTTATATCCAGGGATGTGCATATTGTGGTCTGAGATAGTACTTTGTTTATATTAAAGGAATGTTATTAGTTATATGGCTCTTAAGTGGGGTCAGTGATTTGTTAATTCTAGATTGGAGGGGCAACTGCTTACATTGGATATTCAAATGATAGAACATTTTGATTTGGATGACAGAGACCCAGTTTGGTTCAGAGATGATGGAGTGCATCTGAATGAATTTGGTTAAGATCTGTTTAATGAATACATAGGTTTATTTTTGGAGGGTTTAGTGGAAGTACTGCAATAGATGAGGGGGAACAGTCTGGGTCAGGCTGGTGGGTGAAGAAGAGGGCAGGTTTGTCCCTCTTCTATTCCCCCTCTAGAGCTGGGTGTTGATGCAAGGATCTTTTTGGGTCAAAGGTGAGCGGTAGGATGCTGCTTTGATTAATAAGAATAAGTGAATGGTGGTGAGAACGCTACTTATTCAGGAAGCGTGAGCAGTGATATGCTGTCCTTATGAACGTTACAAGGATATTTCATGTAATGTTTATAAAAAGAATCGATTAAATAGAGTTATGATATTTTATTGAAGTTTAATAAAGATTGTCGAATGCTGCTATGTTGTTGTTATTGTTCAGCTTTTTCCGGTAACGGGTTGCCACAGCGGAACTCCGGTCTGCTAATGATTTGCAGTAGATTCTGATGAACGCCGAAGTGCCAGCTCAATGTTCAACCTTCAACGAAGGCACGCCCATTTACGCATGTCTTTCAAACACCCACCCACCTGCTGGGAGGACATGCAGACTCCACACAAAAGGCACTCCCTGCACTCTAGCCGAGAATCGAACAGGAGAACCTCTTGCTGTGAGGCAACAATGCTACCACTGCACCACCGCGGAAGTATGGTGTGTAATATTTTATTGAAGGGGACTGGGACAGCATGATTTACAATGTTCCATTATGTATACAGGCGCAGGTTTATCTTGGACAATCAGAGAAAAAAATACATAGCCATTTTATAAAATACATCACTTATGAAAAATGTCTGTCTCTTTAAGAAAGCTAAAAGGTAAAAAAGAGTGGCAGCATGCTATTTAAGAAAGTGTGGCTAAGACAAAAATCAGTGGATATCCATAACAGATTTTTATACTATATATCAGTCTGTATTTTGTAGCACACTTTCACCCTGAATTCTCTCATACTGACCCTCAATATCCTGTCTCCCCTTCTCTTTCTCATTAACTTCTAGATCTTTTTTCCTCTTTTTTCTTGTCTGTAGCTTGCAAATGAATGAACACACACACTTGCATGCCCCTGCACATGCATGCAAGCGCATGTGTATACACAGGTTCACTTCAGATTATTGAGTTACCAAACACTTGAAACCCATATGGTCGAGACCATATGATCGAGTTTTTGGTATTTCAATAATCTAAAGTGAATCCATATATGGGTTCACTTTAGATTATCGAGTTACCAAAAACTCGAAAGCATATGATCGAATTTTTGGAAACTCAAAAATCTAAAGTGCAAAAAGAAAAAAGCACACAAAACATTAACACAATATTTCTGCAGGGGGGCAAGCCCCCCTGCACCCCCCACCTATCTCTTAATTACATATACGAACTCCATGATCGCACTACAGCAAGGACATTGGAAAGCTCCTGTTCTGTGCTTCTGCATACAGTGCGTAACGTGAGATTTCCCTTTTCTTTGCTGTAGTGCGATCTCGGAGTTGGTATATTTAAGTAGGGGGGTGTAGGGGGGTCTGCAGAAAAGTTGTTTTAATGTTTTGTGTGGGGTTTTTTTTATGCACTTTAGATTTTCAAGTTTCCAAAAACTTGATCATATGGTCTCGACCATATGGGTTTCGAGTTTTTGGTAATTCGATAATCTAAAGTGAATCCATACACACACACACACACACACACACACACACACACACACACACACACACACACACACACACACACACACACACACACACACACACACACACACACACACACACACACACACACACACACACACACACACACATGCACACACACGTGCATACATGCGCACACACACACACACACACACACACACACACACACACACACACACACAAATGTGCACACGTGCTCCACAAAAACACAGAAATTTGCAAGTAGAAATGCTAAAAAGATGTAAAAATGGAAACAAGGCAGGTTTATGATAATTCTTAGTTTATTTTTTTATTATATTGCACTAAAAAAGTAGATGTAGCATTTTAAATGTTAAGCATGTTATTTATTTAATTTTCCATTTCTAATCACATTAGCGTGCAATTAAAAAGTGCTCAAAAAAACATTGAATTGAATCCAGGTGCTCTAGTGCCTTGTAGCTCAGTTGCTGCTGCTCACACTCGAACTCAAATATGACTGTAGAAAACAGCCATGGGCTAGGAGAAAGGGGAATTTTAAGCTTAGGCAGTAGGAAGAACGTTTTATGGTTAGGTAGGTGGAAAGGTACTGGATTATGGAGGAGGAAGGGGTATAAGGTTGTGGGCATGTTTGGAGACTTTAGGGTTATGGAGGGGGAAAGGAAGATTATGATAAGGGAGCAAGGACATGGGCTGGGAGTTGAGGTTCTTATAGGTCTATACAGTTGTGTAGGTTTGGTTGTGGGGATGGCTACGTATAAGTGGGAGATTGGGCTAGTGGGAGTTTGAGCACTTGCAGTTTTTGAGCAAGTGGCAGCAATAGATGAGTCATAAGCTAGTAGCACACAAGCACCTGTAGAAGACTCAGACAACAAGGGGTGCTTGTCAGGAATGGCCCTGGCTGTACTGTGCAATCATATGTCAATTGAGAGCAGACGAAGAGTGTGAAACAGTTACCGATTTAACAAAATTCAGTATACATTAAGAGGAATGTTGTAACTGTGATAGATCATAGGACACAAAGCAAAACAAAACGTGAAATGTGTCTCAGACCATTTAATCATGGATGAAGTGAGTTCAAGGCAATAAACAACTGTGTTATAATAGTACATATGTCCAGCAGGAAGACCAGAGTTGTCTTTGTAAAAAAATCCTTTGCTCTACTCAGCAACTCTTTAACATGCTTGCACTGCCAATATATGAGAGTAAAAACAAATGCAAGTAATTGCCAAGAGAAAATAGATTGAGTAAGGATAGTCTAATGCTCCTGTTTGTAGATACATTAACACATGGACCTTCTGTTGCTACA
This sequence comes from Protopterus annectens, assembly GCF_019279795.1. NCBI lineage: Eukaryota > Metazoa > Chordata > Ceratodontiformes > Protopteridae > Protopterus > Protopterus annectens. The sequence continues at coordinate 83,621,631 of NC_056731.1, forward strand.
TGGAACCTGCACATTATTACAACTTGCAGTAATCAACTGAGTGTCAATTATTACAATTCAGGTAGCAATTGGAGGAACATCATCTGAAAAATAAATGTTTGGATATTCAGTAAGAAAACATAGCAGTGTTAACATATTATACTGCAACTTTGGTGCTTTTCATTGATTTTGGTTTATAATATTTTACTTTCATGACACTTTTAACTAGTATTCTGAGAACAAAGTAAAAACTTCATTTTTCTGTAGTTTATTTCCCAAGGCATTATCAACACTAACGATTTTACTTCACAAGGCATTCTGGTCTTTAAATTGTTTACTGGGTATTTCTCAACCTTATGCTTAATGTTGACATTTCCCTATTGTAAATGAGTACCTTTATTACCTTAAATCTGAAGAAATATTAAAAGACTTGTCACGATACTTATTTATTTTGTTGACCAGGCAAGTGGACTGAATCACACAAGACATTTATTTAGTCCCAAGCTGGGCTGAATAAAATAACCCAAAGTAAATAAAACAGCAAAATCAATTTGAGGTTCAGCATGAGAAGTTAACAGTGAGTAATGCAAAATGCATTTATAACCTTGGATAAATGAAACAACAGGACAGGGGTTATACATAAAACTCCAACATGCACACCTCAAATGTTGGAGGCCTTTTCTCCCACATAAGGGTATTGAGCCATCTTCAAAGAACCCATACATGTTGCTAGTAGGTCATTTTCTGGCAATGTACTCCATTCAGCCATGACTGCACTGCTCAGTGGTAATCTCCATTTGCTTGATTTGACACTACCTGTAAAAAAATGTAGCTCTTTTTTTCTTAGATCTAGATTTTCAGATGGCCATCTGAAACCTTGTAGTTAAAAGGAAATCTTCACTTAATGTTCTATTAGCACTATCAGTTATCTTATTTTTCAACCATTTGCTAGAGAAAACTATTCCAGTTTCCTTAACAAATAACATTATGGGTCAGTTGAAGCTTTTGATGCTTCTAGCATATTGGCTCTGAACTACATTGATCCTCCTTTTTCTGTTCCATGTTATTTTCTCGTTCTATGAGGTGAGTCTGGACATGGTTGTAAAACGATAGTCATGAATGCAGGACTTTTTCTAGATATAAAACTTGAGCAGCTAGCCCATCTTTTACATCTGGGTAGGTCTGATTTGAATTCAGATTAGTCTTCAAAATATTGTCTACTATGTAGATTAGTTTGCAGAAAAAAGCTTAAAGATCATTCCATTTAACATGTAAGGAGTAACAATTTTTATGACCGTCAAAGTCATGCATGCCATCTTAGTTAAATTTGCCTTAATTTAGTTATCAGCAAGAAACCAGATCATCTGATTCAGTGCTTCCTGCAATTTGGGATGGTCAAGTTTATTAAAAATGTTATTGCCCACTTCTAAATTAACCCCATACTTTGAGATCCAGATGCTATTTAGTATAGTGAGAGCTCTCATCTGTATTCTAAATAGCAGATAGCCCCAATTAAGAATTTGTGTATCACTTGTTTTTGGCAGATCATTGTAACTTCTATTTCTGCTTCAGTAGGTCCTCAGTGCCTGTCATTAAACCAGTTCTGCATCAATATTTAAAGGGTCCAATCATTCCTTGTATTATGTGGTTTATTTAAGAGTTTCTTGTGCTTAAGACTATCAACTACATTTCTGAAATTTAGTAGGTATCCATAGCCAAAGACCAGACAAATATTTCCTTCAGATTGCATTATCTTTTACATATTGCTAGAACTTGAATACTACTAGCACTCACATTTTGGTGGGTGATATAACGTCGATCATACATTTGACACTGTGATAACAACACTGATGATTTAAAAAAAAATCACACACTGATACCTTCTGTTAAATAACTGTCCAGATATGAGACTTTCATTCCAGTGGTTCAAGAGGTACAACACTCACATTTGAGTGTTGAAGGACAAATGATATTTCTTATGATAAAACTCTTACAAATAATTGTTTATTAATAGGAACCTCATTTCAGCATGCATGTGCATAAATGGAAATAACAACATAGCATAAAGGCATAGATAAGTGTTTGATTTTGGGCATGCACAGTGTTACTTCCAGTAGGGTTCAGTGCACAAAGTGACTCATAGTTTAGATGGCATGTATTATACATTGCCCTATAAATGTTGACACTGTATCTATTAACAAATATGGCCACCACATAGAAATAACAATGTTTGGAAACCAGTTTTGCCAGGGTATACATGTTTTTCTGTAGCACACATTTTAACAAAAAATGAGGTTGAGGTGTTATACCAGGAATTCAAGATTTTTTAGGAGACCTGTGATTATTGCATGTTCAATGATAACACTAATACTGTAGTTCATGCACCTGTGAAAATATAGATAACCCGGAAATGTATAACAATTGTTGGAGTGTATAGACCACCAAAGTCAAGTGCTGATGACCTAGAGAAATTCATACATTTCTTGCATGAAGCACAGGTGGAAAAATAATAGTGGCTGAGGACTTAAATTTACCATAAACAGAGGAACTACAATTGCTTTAGATTGTTAAACAAAAAAAAACACTACCAGGGAACAGGGTATGCCAGACATTGTTTGTATTCTTAAATAAATGACTGTTACTTCATCTCAAGTTTTGCCACTGTTGATGTACAGTGATCATTGGGTTATAATGGAAAAGCTGCTGCTGTAAACCAATGCCCAGAAGATTAATAAAAGACTATATGGGAGAAAAAACGTTCACTATGTAAAATTAACTGGATTGGAAAACTCAGTGAAAAAGTACAGAAGAAATGTGACAAGATTTGTAAGAGAATTTGTTTGAATGCAAAAAAAAAAAATAATAATATTAAAAAGAATGTGCAACATCAAGATTCAGGCACACAAGGTCAGGAGTATTTATTTCCATAAGAAATGAAAAACAGGTTGAACTATAACTTTGAAAACTGAAATAAACAAGCTGGACAGACAAATTAAAGACAATGTGAGACAAGATCAAGAAAAATTTGAAAAAATGTATATACAGATAAAAGGAAACCATTTTATAGATGCATAACATGAAGGAGTAAAGGCATACAAACTAATAACTGTGCGTAGATTCTAAAACTGATTGCCAAACACAGCAGAATATAGATATATTTATAAAATTTTATACAAAGCAGTTATAATAATCCTAGCAACATCCATGAAACTCAGATACTAAAATTAAAATAGATTAGATTATAAAAACAAAATGCACAAACTTGCCCCAAACAAAGAACAGGGGAAGAGAGGGTGGAATTAGTAGTATTGACTTGAGAACATTTTGGCATGAACGTATAGCAGCATTATATCTGTTAATCACTAGACCTTGTAAATATGGGGGCAATTCCTCAAGACTGGAGACATGTGCTTGTTAAGCCTCTCATTAAGGAATGAGAAATAGAAAGCACCTAGAGTCATAGAAACCCACAGTTTTAATTTCAAATTGTGGAAAATAGTGGAAAACATTCTTTTGTATACATTATTTTCAAAAAAGGGAATGTCGGGGCTAAAAATCATATAAAAGCATGCATATGTTGAAAATAGATTTATAATCACCTGTGTCATGATGTTTTATAATAATATAATAACAGTGATAAATGAAAAATTGTGCTATGATGTACATTATATAGATTTAACTTCAGCCCTTAATAGGGTCTTACCCAAAACGCTGATCAATAAATTAGAACAACTAGGTATTGTGCAATCTTGATAATGTGGATAGCTGCATCGCTTGCAAATAGGACATGGCAAGTATCATGCAATAATTCAACAGGAGAAATTCTAGGCTTCAGTCAGGATATCTCACACAGCCCTGTCCTAGGCCCATACTTCTTTAGGTTGTATCTTTTAACTTTTTCAACTGAGGTGTTCTATACTCTTTGTGAAAATTATTTGATCCTCTTAAATGTCTTCATGAGACACTGTATAAGTTCAGATATTTTAGACTTTCATAATAACTTAAATTTTCATATCTAGGGATGCCATTGGTATTTTTCCACTCTACTCTTTCCAATTTACTCATGCTTGTTTTCTTATAAAGTTTCCATATTGTTATTCTGCACTCAAGTTCGGGTCTAACAAAATTAACAACCAATAATTTCATCATTTCTGATTTCCTAGATGTTTTAATTTTTGTAACACGAGCTACAGTTATATAACTATCATTAACTAACTGGTTGAGATGATTAAAAAAATTTAAAGCTGGATCTACCCATATAATCAGGTCCTTAAATGAACCTACAATTTCAGTCACTGTGTGCTGTATTAACTGACCTGATTATATGGGTAGATCCAGCTTTAAATTATTTGAAAATGGGTAAATATGTTTTGGGTCATTCTTAGGTTAAAAGGGCATTATTCCTCATACCCAAAATATTTGTATTTAGGTATATACATGCAATAATAAGCTTTGTACAATGTAATATTTACCAATGAATCATAGCTATCATATGTAGCAGTTATTCTTTGCTGCCTGGATCATATACATAAAATTATTGACTAATTGACTAATTTACAGTTGCTTATTCATTTATTAATATCCACATATATATATATATATATATATATATATATATATATATATATATATATATATATGTATATATATATATATATATATATATATATATATATATATATATATATATAGATATATATATATATATATATATATATATATATATATATATATATAGATATATGTATATATATATATATGATTTTATTAACTAGAAATGCATTAAATCCAAATGCCATACTTTCAAAAATGACACAGCTAAGATTCAACAAATTCAAATGCCAACACCTTGTCAAATGATATAAAAAAAAGGAAAATGTTGCCAAAATATACACTACACTATGTATAATCCATGAAATAGTAGTGTACATGAACAAGATCACTGTGAATTAGCATGCACTTCTGAATGGTTTACCTATGAGTGATTGACAATTGCTTTTTGGCTAAAAATTTACCAAAAATTAAATTTCGAACATGATGAGTAAAAAAAAAAAAAAAACACTATTATAACAGAAATAAATAATTTTTTGTGTGGGGGACAAGGCCCTTGTAGTACCTAATATTATGTATACCAACTCTACTGTCACACCACCGTGGAGAAATGGTGGGAATAAAAGAAAAGCAAACTACAAGCTCTCACATTACAAAGCACTGAAGTGAAACTCACCTGAACTTAACATCTTAGCAGTGAAGATGTACAAAGGAAGTGTCAGAGAAAACTTGTTGATATGACTTTGTGAATTACATATAGAAGTGGAAAAGCACACCATATCTCCCTCTCTCTCTCTGTCTTTCTCTCTCTCTCTATATATATATATATATATATGTGTGTGTGTGTGTGTTTGTGTGTGTGTGTGTGTGTGTATATACATAGATATTAGATATATCTAAATACGAGTATAAGATATTGGATCAAAAACACATTTCATAAAAAAACTGTTGCAATTGATCTAAATCACATTTTTTCAGAAATACAAATGACTGAATCTCATTTGATAGAAAATTGGGACAACTATAGAAAATACCTCTTGATGTAATTTTGGATCATGGAAATCACAATGCAAATTAGTCTTGATAAGTATTTTACCTTGCTAATGCATACTGTTGCATAATATTGCAGTTTATAAGTGTGTGTCTGTGTACCAGCCGTGTTTCACTGTTTAAGGTGTAGTCACTTTTCTCTGTCATTGCGGGCTGAAAATTTATTATTTATTTTTATTTATTTCACATTTGTTAACCGGGATAGTCCAACTGAGTTTGCAAACCAACCCATTTTCAGTTGAGACCCGAGGGGAAAGAGCCCCAGCAATCATAAGCAAAGATAAACATACAGGCAAAAATGATTAAAAATAGCAATGCAAATATGAAATTAATTAAAAAGAGATAAACAAAAGAAAAAAATTATGAACATTAAGGTTTGCACTGATAACAGTGGTCTAAATTTATTACATATGAGTAAAAACAAAAAGATAATCGTTAGTTAATATATTTAACTAAAGGGTGTGTGAAAGAGCAACGTCCCCCACATGGATGGTACAGGAGGGCTTGTCCCCATTAAAAAATATATGTTTTTCAGGAGCATTTACTGTATATGATATTTTATATGTAATTTGATTTGACCAAGTGTGTTTTAGATTAAGTATGTTTTAATGAAATCTGAACATATTTTGTGATTTGATGAAAAGTTTCTTAGGTAAAAAGAAACAGACTTACATATTTATATATATATATATATATATATATATATATATATATGTGTGTGTGTGTGTGTGTGTGTGTGTGTGTGTGTGTGTGTGTGCGTATCTATCTATCTATCTATATATATATATATATATATATATATATATAAATATATATATATATATATTTATATATATATATGTGTGTGTGTGTGTGTGTGTGCGTGTGTGTGTGTGTGTGTGTGTGTGTGTGTGTGTGTGTGTGTGTAAGTGTTTGTGTGTGTATCATTCACTTTCAAGTACACTAATTATTGAAGCACAAACCTAAGATGAAAACTTTTTCTCCAGATAGAAACAAACCACCATATCAAACCAGGGCTGTTTGCAAAAGCAAAACTTAAGTCATTTGGTGCTCAATCAAAGAAGCAAACAAAATGCTTGCTGTGCAAAACATCCCCCACATATATACACTCCAACAACAACAGACATTTTAAAAAATACCAGTTCATAATTGCAGCCATTTACAGATAAAAAAAGTATTGCAGAATAAAACAAAATCTGAAACAGTCGATTACAAAACTCTTAGCTTAATAAGGCGGGGGTCTGCTCCCTCACCACTAGGTAGTGGCTCCACACATACATACCCAAATATATATATATATATATATATATATATATATATATATATATATATATATATATATAGATTCATAGGTGTGTACTATGCTAGTGGCCCTGGAGCCTTTACAAGCCTAGCCCATAGAAGTGCCCTGGCAATGTGCTGCCTGAAGTTAGTTTCCAGTGCCTCTATCAAGAAGAGCCACTGGGGTGATCCCTGGGGTGAACTTTCTATTACCCATCCACTCATCAAGATTTCTCATGAAGTGGGACAGCAAGGTGCTCTACTTGACATGTATGGAAAGTCTATTCCACAGCATGGGCAGTCTCTGGGGGAGGAACCTGTCCCTCCAGCATGTTCTGTTGATTGTGGTAATGAGGGTGAGGTTTCTGGAGCATGTGGTGTGGAGGGATTGAGATTTTTTTAGATCTAGCATTTCTAACAGAGCTTGGTCAGACATGGCTTTGTAAGTCAAGTAGGGAATACCTCTAAGTAGGCGAAATGAGACTGAGAATAGCTGAAGTCCTTTGAGCCTGTCCACGTAGGACATGTGTTTAATGCCTAGGATCCTCTTTGTGAGGTACTTCTGTGGTCTCTCCAGCTGTTGCAGGTGTCTAGTGAGGTAATTGCCAAATGGGACATTATACTCGATGATTGGTCTAATGAGGGAAGAGTAGAAAGAGACGATGACCTCTTTCTTCCTGGATGCAAAACTCTTGGTAATGAGATGTGCCAAATAGAATTACTTTCTGACCACAGCGGCAATGTGGTGGTCGAAGGAGAGGTTGCTGTCAACCTGCATCAACAGATCTCTTACAACGCCTTCAGTGTTCAGTGGGCTCCCATCGATGGGGTAATTAGTGGGAAATGAGTTTTTCCAAATGGGAGGATGATGCATTTTTTGGCGTTAAGCTTAAGGCCATGGTTCTGACACCAGTCATTGATCTCAGTGAGGCTTTTCTGTAGGATGTCTGCATCACTTAGGGAGTTAATGATGACTCCCAGCTTGCAGTCGTCTGTGAACTTGGTCAGCTTGAGTCCTTTTGTGTTGGTCTGGACTTCTGAGAAGTAGATACCAAATAGGATAGGACACAGGACTGATCCCTGTGGGATTCCACTCACGACTGGTCAGCAGTCTGACTTGGAGTCTCTTACTTTCACACTGTGTGTTCTATCTGTGAGCCAATCTGCAACCCACCTAGTGATATAGGGGCTGATGCCTAGTTTGGTGAGTTTATCAATAATTCCTGAGTGAGGAATGCTATCAAAGGCCTTGGCCAGATTGACATAGGCTTTATGCACTGCCGTACCTTCATCCACAGCCCTTGTGACTGACTCATAGAAGTAGACCAGGTTGGACAGGCATGATCTCTCTTTCACAAAGCCAGATTGCATAGGGTTTAGAGTTTGGAGATTTCCTATATCTTTGTTAATCAGGTCCATGATGATGCACTCCATAGCTTTACATATCAAACTTGTCAGACAAATGGGGTGATAATTCCCAGGGTCTGTAGCTGCTCCCCCTTTATGGAGAGGGATGACTGTAGCAGTGTCCCATTTGGTAGGGACAAAGCCTGAGGTGAGGCTGTGACTGAACAGGGCACACAGATGTGGTGTCAGTTCACTTTGTAGTTCATGTAGAACATAGCCAGGGATATTATCGGGATAATAAGAAAAGGGATATATACATATATGTATATATATATATATATATATATATATATATATATACACACACACACACACACACACTGAATTGCAGAACTGTAATCAAACAAAAATACATAGAAAGCTATAATCAAGCCTAAGGGACTGGATTATAGCAGAAATTTAATACATGTGATTTTAATGATTAGTAACATCCATGCAGTTGACAAACTAAAGTGAAATTATGTATATAATAATCATTGTATCCACATAGATAGACAGATAGATAGATAGATAGATAGATAGATAGATAGATAGATAGATAGATAGATAGAGATACTAGAGATACATATATAGATACATGTGTGTGTGTGTGTGTGTGTGTGTATGTGTGTGTGTGTGTGTGTGTGTGTGTGTGTGTATGTGTGTGTGTGTGTATATATAGATAGATAGATATAGATATAGATATATCTTTGTACACATCTACATACACAAATACATATATACGCATATACAATATGCACACACATGCATTATATATATATATATATATATATATATATATATATATATATATATATTAACTGAAATTAGTCCACCAATAGCAAAAAAGACCAACAAAGACCAGACAGCAAACCTGCTTAACGTTTTCGTTCTTATTTAATGCCAAGAACTTCATCAGAAAAGCACCCATTTCTTACATCAGTATTTATATACTGTCTCCAATTAATTATAACTAATTAATCAATTAATACAAAAAGAAGTATATGTATAAATAAGTGTATATTAAATATGTATATGTAATGTATATATATATATATTATTACACTAAATTATTTAAACAAATCATTTTCAAGTAAGTAAAAAAGTTTTATACATTTTAAATTACAGTTTTTGTAAAGCTAAAAAACATTTAATACTTATGACATCATTTAGGCCTGGTAATTCATCTGCATTTAGCCTAATTTGCCAACAACACTCTCTACATTCTAAAAATGTCTTGTAATCTCCTCCAAAAATACTGTTGTCAACCTTTTCCAAAACAGAAAAAATGAACTTTTTAAAGGAAACACAATTTAAAGAATGCTTGGCCAAAGCATTAGTGACATCTTTTTTCTTTATGGCCAAATTGTGTTCATAAATACGTTTGCACAGTGTTCTAATAGTTTTACCTATATAAAAATGACTACATGAAGAACACTGTGCAATATAAACAATGTTATTAGTTTTACAAGTAAAATGTCCTTTAACAATGATGTCCTTCTTGACATGTTTTAAAAAAATACTTGATGTACCACTCATAAACCTACATTGTTTGCAGCTCATACAAGGATATGTGCCTACCTTTCCTCTATAGGGTATGGCACTTTTGTCCTCTCTTTCTAAAATCATTTTGATATTTGTCACTTTTTTGTATGTAAACACTGGACAATTATCTAAAACTTTGGCTAGGTCATAATTACCCAAAATAATTTTCCAATTGTTAATGACTGTTTCTTTGATCATATTCATTTCATTACAAATAGGTAACGGAAATGACAAACAAAACTTACCATTAACATCAACATTCATCCTACCAGAATTGAAAGTCACTAAACTTGTAAGAATAGGATTAGCTTTGTTAGCTCTCAAACTATTGACCTCTTCGATAATATGACCTAACCAACCCACATCATAACCTCTTTCTATAAAAAACTGCTTTAAATCACTTGTCTCCTTAATGAAGCAATCATCTTCACTAGTCAGCCTACTAAGTCTGATGAACTGACCTTTCACTACACCTCTTTTCATATGCATGGGGTGTAAACTGTCAAAGTGTAAATATTGGTTAACAAATGTTGGTTTCCTAAAAATACAACTACGAAATCTATGTTCAATTAAATCAACAGTCAAACTCAAATCTAAAAAATTAATAATTTTCCCAAAACTACCAAAGGTGAAATTCAAAAATTCGGTAGTGGTGTTTAAATGGGAAACAAAAGTTCTAAAACTATCTTCATTACCCTTCCATAGGAATATCAAATCATCTATATATCTTCTATAGAACACCACATTCTGATCTTGAAAATGTGGTACTAAATGTTTGACTTCCCAGGA